>NC_060175.1:68315253-68520253 GCF_021184085.1 Oncorhynchus gorbuscha | reverse complement strand
TGTACTCAAGGTTCTTATGGTCTGTCCAAACGACAAAAGGAACGGTCGCCCCCTCCAACCACTGTCGCCATTCGCCTAGGGCTAAGCGGATGGCGAGCAGTTCACGGTTACCCACATCATAGTTGCGCTCAGATGGCGACAGGCGATGAGAAAAATAAGCGCAAGGATGAACCTTATCGTCAGACTGGAAGCGCTGGGATAGAATGGCTCCCACGCCTACCTCTGAAGCGTCAACCTCGACAATGAATTGTCTAGTGACGTCAGGAGTAACGAGGATAGGAGCGGACGTAAAACGTTCTTTTAGAAGATCAAAAGCTCCCTGGGCGGAACCGGACCACTTAAAACACGTCTTGACAGAAGTAAGAGCTGTGAGAGGGGCAGCAACTTGACCGAAATTACGAATGAAACGCCGATAGAAATTAGCGAAACCTAAAAAGCGCTGCAACTCGACACGTGACCTTGGAACGGGCCAATCACTGACAGCTTGGACCTTAGCGGAATCCATCTGAATGCCTTCAGCGGAAATAACGGAACCGAGAAAAGTAACGGAGGAGACATGAAAAGAGCACTTCTCAGCCTTTACGTAGAGACAATTCTCTAAAAGGCGCTGTAGAACACGTCGAACGTGCTGAACATGAATCTCGAGTGACGGAGAAAAAATCAGGATATCGTCAAGATAGACAAAAACAAAAATGTTCAGCATGTCTCTCAGAACATCATTAACTAATGCCTGAAAAACAGCTGGCGCATTGGCGAGACCGAACGGCAGAACCCGGTACTCAAAATGCCCTAACGGAGTGTTAAACGCCGTTTTCCACTCGTCCCCCTCTCTGATGCGCACGAGATGGTAAGCGTTACGAAGGTCCAACTTAGTAAAGCACCTGGCTCCCTGCAGAATCTCGAAGGCTGATGACATAAGGGGAAGCGGATAACGATTCTTAACCGTTATGTCATTCAGCCCTCGATAATCCACGCAGGGGCGCAGAGTACCGTCCTTCTTCTTAACAAAAAGAACCCCGCCCCGGCCGGAGAAGAAGAAGGCACTATGGTACCGGCGTCAAGAGACACAGACAAATAATCCTCGAGAGCCTTACGTTCGGGAGCCGACAGAGAGTATAGTCTACCTCGAGGAGGAGTGGTCCCCGGAAGGAGATCAATACTACAATCATACGACCGGTGAGGAGGAAGGGAGTTGGCTCGGGACCGACTGAAGACCGTGCGCAGATCATGATATTCCTCCGGCACTCCTGTCAAATCGCCAGGTTCCTCCTGAGAAGTAGGGACAGAAGAAACGGGAGGGATGGCAGACATTAAACACTTCACATGACAAGAAACGTTCCAGGATAGGATAGAATTACTAGACCAATTAATAGAAGGATTATGACATACTAGCCAGGGATGACCCAAAACAACAGGTGTAAACGGTGAACGGAAAATCAAAAAAGAAATAGTCTCACTGTGGTTACCAGATACTGTGAGAGTTAAAGGTAGTGTCTCAAATTTGATACTGGGAAGATGACTACCATCTAAGGCAAACATGGGCGTAGGCTTGTCTAACGGTCTGAAAGGAATGTTATGTTTCCGAACCCATGCTTCGTCCATGAAACAACCCTCAGCCCCAGAGTCAATCAAGGCACTGCATGTAGCACCCGAACCGGTCCAGCGTAGATGGACCGACATAGTAGTACAAGATCTAGATGAAGAGACCTGAGTAGTAGCGCTCACCAGTAGCCCTCCGCTTACTGATGGGCTCTGGCCTCTTACTGGACATGAATTAACAAAATGTCCAGCAACTCCGCAATAGAGGCACAGGCGGTTGGTGATCCTCCGTTCCCTCTCCTTAGTCGAGATGCGAATCCCTCCCAGCTGCATGGGCCCAGTCTCAAAGCCAGAGGAGGGAGATGGTTGCGATGCGGAGCAGGGAAACACCGTTGATGCGAGCTCTCTTCCACGAGCCCGGTGACGAAGATCTACCCGTCGTTCTATGCGGATGGCGAGAGCAATCAAAGAGTCCACATCTGAAGGAACCTCCCGGGAGAGAATCTCATCCTTAACCACTGCGTGGAGTCCCTCCAGAAAACGAGCGAGCAGCGCCGGCTCGTTCCACTCACTAGAGGCAGCAAGAGTGCGAAACTCAATAGAATAATCCGTTATGGACCGTTCACCTTGGCATAAGGAAGCCAGGGCCCTAGAAGCCTCCCTACCAAAAACTGAACGGTCAAAAACCCGAATCATCTCCTCTTTAAAGTTCTGGAACTTGTTAGAGCAATCAGCCCTTGCCTCCCAGATAGCTGTGCCCCATTCTCGAGCCCGGCCAGTAAGGAGTGAAATGACGTAAGCAACCCGAGCTCTCTCTCTAGAGTATGTGTTGGGTTGGAGAGAGAACACAATCTCACACTGCGTGAGAAAGGAGCGGCACTCAGTGCGCTGCCCGGAGTAGCAAGGTGGGTTATTAACCCTAGGTTCTGGAGGCTCGGCAGGCCAGGAAGTAACAGGTGGCACGAGACGTAGACTCTGGAACTGTCCAGAGAGGTCGGAAACCTGAGCGGCCAGGTTCTCCACGGCATGGCGAGCAGCAGACAATTCCTGCTCGTGTCTGCCGAGCATGGCTCCTTGGATCTTGACGGCAGTGTAACGAGCGTCTGAAGTCGCTGGGTCCATTCCTTGGTCGGTTCCTTCTGTCATGCTGGTGATAGAGGACCCAAAAGCGACTTAACAGAAACAGAGTTTATTCAAGTCCAAACAGGGAATAACAGAAATCCTCTAGTCTGTAGAGGGGAATAACAAGAGAAGCGGCCACAGACTGCAGGTCGCTTCGGGTAGGCGCAGGCCGTAGTTGATAGAGACACCTGCTCACACGCAGCATCTGATGAAGGCAAAAAACACAACAGGACAGGGCGAAACACAATCACAGCACGGTGAATACTAAACAAGGAACCGACGGGACAGGAACGGAACACAAAGGAATAAATAGGGACTCTAATCAGGGGAAAGGATCGGGAACAGGTGTGGGAAGACTAAATGATGATTAGGGGAATAGGAACAGCTGGGAGCAGGAACGGAACGATAGAGAGAAGAGAGAGCGAGAGAGTGAGAGAGGGAGGGGGAGAGAGAGGGATAGAAGGAGGGAAAGAACCAAATAAGACCAGCAGAGGGAAACGAACAGAATGGGGAGCACAGGGACAAGACATGATAATAAATGACAAACATGACACAGATGATCAACAGCCGACGATCTGAGACAGAAAACAATGGCAAACGTGGTAATATGGCATCGCGCAAACAACATATAAAACATTATTATTATTATTATTATATTAAAACAGCCATGTGGTACTTAATATGTCATTTTCAGCCCTACAGGAACTCTGTAAAGGATTTTAAACAGCTCTCAGGCTGATGTGAAACACGCCATCAGACTGTGGCTTCATACCCTGATGAAGGCAGCGTGTCTGTCGAAGCGTTGGTCATTAGGTTATTAAGTTATTGCATCTGAGCTCCTAGAGTGTGCGGCTCTCCTTTCATTTTTCAAGTGTTGCTTTATGTAAAACAGCATATGGCACCACGGATACATAAGCAGGGACTCATTTGGGGTCTACTGACAGAAGACAAGCACACGGAATTATCAAGGGTAAAATGCGCTGTTCGCTTCCTATAGGTTTATTATTTCCAGCTGTGCTCCAAAAGGGATTTTTGTAATGACTCAACTTAAAAGCAACGCGGTCTATGCTTAGATGAAAGCAGTGGAGGCTGCTGAAGGCAGGATGGCTCATCATAATGTCTGGAACGGAGCGATTGGAATGGCACGAAACACATGGAAACCACGTGTTTGATGTATTTGATACCATTCCACTCAAGCCATTACCACCAGCCCAGTCCTCCCTAATTAAGGTGCCACCAACCTCCTATGCAATGAGAGCATGTTTGGTGCTCAGATTGCACTAGGAAAATGTCCATGGTGAATTCCTCCATCTAGTGGATGAATACCGTCATTGCACTAATAGCTGCAAACAGCAGCAGCATCATCAGTAATGCGATCAGCTGGTGCGGGACAAGGTTGGCCCACCCTCCTCCTGGAGCTCTACCCTCCTGCAGGATTTCGTTATATTCCTAATCTAACACAACCGATCCTGCAATTAGTTGTATTCACGTAGGGATGGAGCAAAAGCCTGCACAACCAGTCGACGGGTATCATACTTCTTTAGAAATACCACAGTAATCAATATAAGAACCATTATTATGAGTGTCTGTGATTTGGTTGCATTCTTGAACATAAGCTTATCACCTGAATCAATATGTAATAAGGAAAGGTGGCCCTGTTTAGGCCTACCAAAATAATACAATCATCCTGTAATGGCAGTAGGGTATGATGGCTCTGTAGCTCAGTTGGTAGAGCATGGCGCTTGTAACGCCAGGGTAGTGGGTTCGATCCCCGGGACCACCCATACGTAGAATGTATGCACACATGACTGTAAGTCGGGCCTGCTAAATGGCATATATTATTATTATTATATTATGCCTCTCTTTCAGATCTGGGTGCAGTGAGACCACTGTCAGAATGGGCCCTGCTTTGCTCTGTCTCACAGCAGAGGATTTAAAAACAAAACATGATAAGCCACAGAAAACTGACAGAGGCTTGAAATGGAAGAACGGGCAGCATCTCTCCGAGGATAACCTAGACTGGGGTGGGCTGGGTTGGGGGTCATTTTAGGCCCTGGTGCTGCAATGCTGCTGACTCTACATTGCAGAGCTTGTATGCCTGACTGACTGCCAGCCAGGGCTCGTTGTGATTGATGTAGGGGGATCAGCGGAGCAGTGAGGGAAGGAGAACCTGAAGGCTCCTCAGGAAATTGGAACAAGTTCCATAGCTCAGGGCCTTTAGCTCTCTGGCTACATATTTTTGGTCTCAATATGGCGCTACATTCACAACCCCTCAGATTCCTGTCGAGGGAGTGGGAGACAGACAGAGGGTTGACTGACTGCATGTGAGCTGATAGAAGAGTTATTATTGATGATAGACAGATAATGTGCCATCATAACATAGAACAGAATATTGGGAAAGGATCAACAGAGGGGGAAAAGAGTCGGTGTGAAAAGGCCATTTGCATTTGACGTGCGCTGCCATCAGAAATGATTCTACCCCCGTTGACTTTGTCCGTATGTTGTTGTGTTACAGTCTGAATTTAACATTGATTAAATAACATCAAAGTGAAATGATGTTTTAATTACATTTTTTACGAATGAATGCAAATATGAAAAGCTGAAATTGTCACGCCTGCTCCCGCTCTCCCTCTCTGGCGCTCGATGGCGCCAGGCTGCCCTTCATTACGCACACCTGTCACCATCATTACGCGCAGCAGTGTTCATTGGACTCGCCTGGACTCCTTCATGTTGTTTATTTCCCCGTCTATAACTGTCTGCTCCCCCGTTTGTTCCCTGTGTCTGCATTAAGGTCATTATGTGTTCATGTCCAGACGCTGTCCTGTCCTGTTCCATGTCCGTTGATAATTAAATGTTCCCTCCATGTACCTGCTTCTTGTCTCTAACAGCATTGCTCCTCACAGAAATGTATTGAGTCAATAAGTATTCAACCCCTTTGTTATGGAAAGCCTAAATAAGTTCAGGTGTAAAAATGTGCTTAACATGTCACATAATAAGTTGCATGAACTCACTATTTGTGCAGTAAGTGTTTAACATGAGTTTTGAATGAATACCTCATCACTGTACCCCAAACATACAATTATCTTTAAAGTCCCTTAGTCAAACAGTGATTTTCAAACACAAATTCATCCAAAAAGACCAAGGAGGGTTTCCAATGCCTTGCAAAGGGCATCTATTGGTAGATGGGTAAAAAAAAAAAGCAGACATTGAATATCTCTTTGAGAATGGTGAACTTATTAATTACACTTTGAATGGTGAATCAATACACCCAGTCACTACAAATATAAAGGTGTCCTTCCTAACTCAGTTGCCGGAGAGGAAGGAAACCATTCAGGGATTTCACATTAGGCCAATGGTGACTTTAAAACAGTTACAGAGTTTAATGGCTGTGATAGGAGAAAACTGAGGATGGATCAACAACATTGTAGTTACTCCACAATACTAACCTAGTTGACAGAGTGAAAAGAAGGAAGCCTATACAGAATAAGGCACAAAAGTAATTCTGCAAAAAATGTGGCAAAACAATTCACTTTTTTGTCCTCAATACAAAGTGTTATGTTTGGGGCAAGTCCAAAACAACATATTACTGAGTACCACTCTCCATATTTTCAAGCATAGTGGTGGCTGCATCATGTTATGTGTATGCTTGGAATCGGAAAGGACTGGGGAGTTTAAGATAAAAATTAATGGAATGGAGCTAAGCACAGGCAAAGTCTTGTTCAGTCTGCTTTCCACCAGACACTAGGAGATTAATGTGCTTTTCAGCTGGACAATAACCTGAAACACAAAGCCAAATATACACTGGAGTTGCTTACCAAGACAACATTGAATGTTCCTGACTGGCCTACTTACAGTTTTGACTTAAACCGGCTTGAAAATCTATGGCAAGACTTGAAAATGGCTGTCTAGCAATGACCAACAATCAATTTGACAGAGGTTGAAGATTTTTTAAAGAATAGTGGGCAAATATTGTTCAATTCAGGTGTGTTAAGCTCTTAGAGACTTACTCAGAAAGACTCACAGCTGTAATCACTGCCAAAGGTGATTCTAACATTTATTAACTCAGGGGTGTGAATTACTTACATAAATTATATATTTCTGTATTTCATTTTCAATAAATTCGCTAACATTTCTAAAAACATGTTTTCACTTTGTCAATAAACAAAAAAGTGGGGTATTGTGTGTAGATGGGTGAGAAAATTAATTCTAATCCATTTTTAATTCAGGCTGTAACACATACAAATGTGGAATAAGGCACTGGTCTGAATGCTAGTAAAGGTACAGTTTGTAGAGTAGGCATACGGAGCTACAAAAGGCTCCACTCACAAACCTCATCATGAGTCCCAGAGTCATGAAACTCATCATGACTCACCTTTTTCAATTATCTCACTTTCTTCAGTAGCTTCCACGCCCTTTACTAAACGTGTTCCGATTGCACTCCAAACACGTAACATTTTCGAAGCGCTGTTGCGGAGAAAACAAAGCAATCGTTGCAAGTTAAGAAGAAGAAAGGATTACATTGATTTAATGTAGCTGTTGATTGGCTAATTCATGCTTTTCACAGATCAATTCTGTCTGCTTGTTAGAGTGGAAATGAACACTGCACCTACTTCACTCCAACCAGGTGCATGAATTGACGCGCAAAGTGAAGTGGAGATTTGGCAACTCGGGAGGGCAGTAAAAATTGATTAAGAGAAAACATTTCCAGTGTGGCGATGCTGATGGTTTCTCGGGACTGATGGCTTCTATGGTTGTGGCTATTGAAATACAACTATACATTTTAGTAAATTAGTAAACTTGGTTTAGTGACTGGGGTTAAGTGCCTTGCTCAAGGGAACAGATGTATTTCACCTAGTCAGCTCGGGCTTTCAAACCCGTTCTTCAATCCAAGTAGCATAATAAAATCTCCATCAAAATCAGTTCGTTTAACTAAGAGCTATATGGTCCACCGCATCCGCCTAGGTCGGCCTTCCGCACCTGTGGTGGAAAGTGACCGAGCTACAGCAGTTATTAGAACATTCCGAAAATCGGTCTTCTCACCAAAATGAAGGTGTTCATTGTTTTGCGGGACTTGTCTGAAGGTAACCTATACAAATGAATAGAAATGGCAACAAAAATAAGGGGTTAAATGTGTCCCAAATATATATATATTTTCGGAGCTTTTTTGTATCTTCTAGAAATAGAGTGCCACGGAATGAGTCATAATACCCATAAAACCTAGCAGTCAAACAAGAAAATGGTTCCAATCATTTTTCCAAAATTAATTTTTCTACATAGGGGAATATAGAAACACTTCAAATGAGGGCTTTGTTTTGTGTAGGCTTACCCTGGCGTGATGTTTTGAGAACCGTGTTTATCCCTCCCTCATGTTTATCCCTCTAGGACAGGGTCACTTGCAAAAATGTCTAAGAACCCGGTTCCACTTTGCCATTATGGGTTATTGTGTGTAGATTGCTGAGATTTTTTAATTTTTAATTTAAACCATTTTAGAATAAGACTATTAACATTAAAAATTGTGGTAAAAGTCAAGCTGTCTGAATACTTTCCGAAAGCACTGTATCAATATATTCGCCTGCATTCATCTCCTAAAAATGAAATGCTAATTAGCTGCTAATGTGGCTATCATAAAGAACTAAAAATGCCATGATGATCTGGACGAGACTACCAAATCGAGGCAAAGGTAAGAATCTCTGGATTATGTTTGCTCAAGTTAGTCATTCATAAATTGCCAACATTTCTTCAAATTGAAAATTCTGTGAACTGTCTTATGCAAGTTTTAAATTGACACAATACCTGTTCACAAAAGGTGTCTGCTAGAGATAACATGCAGGAGCTAGCTGGGATTTGTAGTCTTGTATGAAGTCTACTTTGATGCTAATTAGCATTTTCAAATCTGAGATTAAGTAGAGGCAAATATATTGATAAAAGACCCCTTGTCCGAAAGAGATTTACGTGGTTATCAAAAAGTCTCGCCAGGGTAAGCCTACACGAATAACAACCCTTATATTAAGTGTTTCTAAAATGTTCTATGGGAAAAATGTAATAGTGGAAAGACAATTGGAACCATTTCCCTGTTTTACCGCTAGGTTTTATGGGTATTACTACACCTCCACTGTGGGGCTCTATAGTGGTTTTAGAATGAACATTGAAGGAGCTTTTTATACATTTCAAAATGGCCTCCTATGAATTCAGGGACCAGCCATAATGGGAATACAAAACATAATATGATTGGTGACCAATTGTATTGAGACAGAGTGACCAAAAGATTGTGGCTACATACAGTTGAAGTCGGAAGTTTACGTACACATAGGTTGGAATCATTAAAACTCGTTTTTCAACCACTCCACAAATTACTTGTTAACAAACTATAGTTTTGGCAAGTTGGTTAGGACATCTACTTTGTGCATGACACAAGTAATTTTTCCAACAATTGTTTACAGACAGACTATTTCACTTGAATTCTCTGTATCACAACTCCAGTGGGTCTGAAGTTTACATACACTAAGTTGACTGTGCCTTTAAACAGCTTGGAAAATTCCAGATAATTGTCTTTAGAAGCTTCTGATAGGCTAATTGACATAATTTGAATCAATTGGAGGTGTACCAGTGGATGTATTTCAAGGCATACTTTCAAACTCAGTGCCTCTTTGCTTGATCTCATGGGAAAATAAAAAGAAATCAGCTAAGACTTCAGAAAATAAATTGTAGACCTCCACAATTCTGGTTCATCCTTGGGAGCAATTTGCAAACGCCTGAAGGTACCACGTTCATCTGTACAAATAATAGTATGTGTAACGGATGTGAAACGGCTAGCTTAGTTAGCGGTGTGCACTAAATAGCGTTTCAATCGGTTACGTCACTTGCTCTGAGACCTTGAAGTAGTAGTTCCCCTTGGTCTGCAAGGGCCGCGGCTTTTGTGGAGCGATGGGTAACGATGCTTCGTGGGTGACTGTTGTTGATGTGTGCAGAAGGTCCCTGGTTCGCGCCCGGGTATGGGCGAGGGGACGGTTTAAAAATTATACTGTTACATATGCAAGTATAAACACCATGGGACCATGCAGCCGTCCTACCACTCAGGAAGGAGACGTGTTCTGTCTCCTAGAGATGAACGTACTTTGGTGCGAAGTGCAAATCAATCCCAGAAAAACAGCAAAGGACCTTGTGAAGCTGCTGGAGGAAACCAGTAGAAAAGTATCTATATCCACAGTAAAATGAGTCCTATATCGATATAACCTGAAAGGCCACTCAGCAAGGAAGAAGCCACTGCTCCAAAACCGCCATAAAAAGCCAGACTACGGTTTGCAACTGCACATGGAGACAAAGATTGTACTTTTTGGAGAAATGTCCTCTTGTCTGATGAAACAAAAATGGAACTATTTGGCCATAATGACCATTGTTATGTTTGGAGGAAAAAGGGGGAGGCTTGCAAGCCAAAGAACATCATCCCAACCGTGAAGCACAGGTGTGGCAGCATCATGTTGTGGGGGTGCTTTGCTGCAGGAGGGACAGTTGCACTACACAAAATAGATATCATTATGAGAGAGTAAAATTACGTGGATATATTGAAGCAACATCTCAAGACATCAATCAGGAAGTTAAAGCTTGGTCGCAAATGGGTCTTCCAAAAGGACAATGACCCCAAGCATACTTCCAAAATTGTGGCAAAATGGCTAAAAAACCACAACGTCAAGGTATTGGAGTGGCCATCACAAAGCCCTGACCTCAATCCTATAGAAAATGTGTGGGCAGAACTGAAAAAGCATGTGCGAGCAAGGAGGCCTACAAACCTGACTCAGTTACACCAGCTCTGTCAGGAGGAATGGGACAAAATTCACCCAACTTATTGTGGGAAGCTTGTGGAAGGCTACCCAAAACGTTTGACTCAAGTTAAACAGTTTAAAGGCAATGCTACCAAATACTAATTGAGTGTATGTAAACTACTGACCCACTGGGAATGTGATGAAAGAAATAAAAGCTGAAATAAATCACCCTCTACTATTATTCTGACATTTCACATTCTTAAAATAAAGTGGTGATCCTAACTGAACTAAGACAGGGAATTTTTACTTGGATTAAATGTCAGGAATTGTGAAAAACTGGAGTTTAAATGTATTTGACTAAGGTGTATGTAAACTTCCGACTTCAACTGTATTAGTGATCAATAGACTAGTATATAATTACAATATTAGTCACACAGTGGAAAAACTTGTTTTTTTGTTGCTCAAACTAATATGGCCGTTTGTATAATGTCACTCACAGAGAAAGAAGACAAACTGCAGTGAACAAGAAGTGCATGAAGCGTTCGTGACGTTTGTGCCGTCCTTCTGTTACCAAACTTTGCATCTAGACTGTTTTCAAGTAAATGTGTTTCTGTGAAATGTTCTGTGTAAATTGTTAAAGTCATCCTAATGCATAAAGTTGTATGGTTGGTTTGACTTTGCAATCAATCAAATGTAAAAAGGGCTTTATAAATACATCAGCAGATGTCACAAAGTGCTGTACAGAAACTCAGTCTAAAACCCCAAACAGCAAGCAATGCATATGTGGAAGCACTGGTTTTTGTTTGGCATACATTTAAAAGTAAAAAAATCTGGGCCTCAGCGTCAGTCTTCCATCCTGGAATTGGCCTTAACTGAATCAAGGGGCGCTTCGCATAATTGGCCAGTAGGGGGCGCCACAAGAACGAGACAATTTCTCAATTAGGCAGCAGACTTTTTTCGGAGCATTACTCAGTAGACTACTAACCTACTGGGTGAAATCTCTTGCAAATATAATGGCAAAAATATATAGAATTCCCTCGATCAATTAACCTAGAATTAAATGTGTTTACTGTTTAGGAATAGAGGAATTGTAGTCTTGTCGGAATGAAGAGCATATCAGATTGGAAAAGCTTCAATTTCATAACTTGAAAATCCATAGTAATTGGACAACATATTTAAAATTGGTTCATTTTATGGCTTTGGCCATGCTTCTTGGCTGTTTGATATTTAGGCCGAATGAATCATATTGCTTCATTTAGATGGTATAGCAATTGTGTATTACATGTTTGTTTTTAAAGTGCAGTTTAGCTCAACGTGTAGCAAAAGCAAAACCATACTTGAATCAACATAATAATAACCAGTTTGCACAATTAATGTATTATTTAACTTTATTCATATTAATGTGTTACGCAAACTCGACCTTGTGTCTCACTCAATTTGTTCCCCCCTCGTCGACGAATGTTTAAACATTTTGGCAGAGCGTTTCCGGAACTCTCGTATTGGCTTTTTTGTTGTTGTTTGTATTCCTGAAGGGGATCGATGGCATCGCTGTTCCTCAAGAAACTGATTAAAGACATTTCAACCTGCATGTAACTGAACATTTATTGAAAATTGAATGTAAATTATTCAAGACATTTCACGCAGTGAATACGAAAGGTGAGCATACTTTTTTCGTTTACATGCCTAATTTAATTGTTGGGGTTTTCATTGTGGGGACATTGGGTCGTGTTTTGGCTGTCTGTGTCAACTGTGCAATGAGGAGCCTTATAGTGCACATCGCTGGTGTTCAGACTGCATTGCCATTGCGGTGAGCGCGTGTTATGAAACGCGTGGGTTTTCGTAACTACAGTCAGCGTGTTCCGGAGTCTAGTCGGGGGGGGGGGGGCAAAGCATTGGTCATGGAGGATGGTTTATTGTTGCAATTCTACAACAGACATAATAACAATTAACTTTCAATAGTGAGTTATAATAATTATGGCATACGAAAAGTGACATCTGAAATTCAAAACTAGTTTAACCTGTGGTTTTTGGCGGTTGTGTACATTTTGTTTATGTAATTTAGTCTATCTGCCTCAACATCCTACCTCCATTCTTTTTGTTGAATAACCATATTTTGCGAGAATAATAATTGGGATTTAGTCCTACCAGAGATTCAACTATCTAAATGTGGTGTTAATGGGATTGAACGGTGTGTTGTGCTGAGTGATTAGGCTCTTTGCCCTGCCCTGATCCCCTGGTTTTACAGTTATTTTGTTGAAAGGAATTCCAGTACATTTGCTTAATCTCCCTTTTAGATCATGTATCTAATGAACTCTATCTACCAGTCCCAGATGTATTTGAAAGTAATTGAAATACCCTAAATAGTATTTGAACCCAGGTCTGTCCCAGGCACAACATTGCGTGTTCTGTGAAGAAGAAACCGTCTGTTCTGTCTTTTTAATCCATCACACTTGTTCTTTCTCCTTTGCTCTTGTAATCAAATTTTATTTATTTTTTTTGGGGGGGGGGTCAATTTGTGTTCAAGCTGCCACATCAGCTCCATGTCCATTGTCATGTTGACCAGCCATGATGATTTCTGCAGCAGTTGATTTCTTTACCTTTAATCAACCACCCCATTATCTTTGTTGTTGCCGTAAGTGTCTTTTCTTACCCCACTTGGTGCATGCTGAAAATTCTTGACCAAGACAATGATGTGTTCAGAGTATGTCTATACCCTCTGCCTTTTCTCACCTCAGTTCAACACACAGATACCAGATGTGATCTGTCGGGAACATTTTTAAAAGGCCCTCTCCTTTTAGAGCGTCCGAGGGTGGCTGCTGCCGGCGCTCGCTCGCTCACTCACTCTGTTCCTGCTAACAAGCACAGCGGGAGACCGCGGGCGAGGGAGGGTGCCATGACACCTAGCCCAACTGTCTCTCCTACGCACTCGCCTCAATCGTTGTCTGCTCGAAAAGAGGAGCAGCACTCCTCCTCCTGTTTATCTCAACCCTCAAACTCCCCAAGCTTATAACTCTGTCCCTTCCTTGTCTCCTCTTAATCATGAGGTTTGTGTACTGTCCCCTCCCTCGTACACCCAACAGGCTAAGTCCCTGGTACAGGTGTAAAGACACATGTAGAAATATACACTAAATGGTTCTAGAGCTGCACCATCTCTGCTCTTCTTGCTGAACCCCATCCAACCTAGCTCCATTATTTCTGTCCAAATGGTCTGTACGTGGTATGTACTGTTCTATACTAGACCGAGTGGAGGGGCATCTTTCCGCCTGGGTAAAAGCTTCTCTGAAGAGTAAGTAGAGGTCAAAAAGAGAGCCCAGCAGAACAGATATAGGCATATCACTCACATGGCCTATATGAGATCCCAGCAGGCAGTACATAGACTGGGATCACCATGATTCATATACTTGGAATGTTCTGGTTTATGTAATTGAGTAGCTGCCAGTAAGACTGGGATTTTATAACACTTACCTGTTTTGTGTGTATGTTCAAGGTCAAATTTGTCCATGTTTTCCATTTCCTGAAAATTTTCACTTTTGGAGATAGGTTCTCTTTTGACCACGATGCTTCGTTGATTGATTAATTTTCCAACAAATACATTTTTATAGTAACCATTTTTTAGTTTTAGTTTTTCAATTACTAGTCACCAGCCAATTCACTCAGGATATTGTTAAATGCATGTTTTAAGTGCACAATCTCGTCATTTGATTGGCTAACTGTTCTAAGATCCACAGGGGTCCTTTGTCAAGACGCCAGTTGACTGCCGAGTCTGTTGAAGAGCTCTTTTTGAGCGCTTTCTGAAACCAAATGAATAAGACCACTGTTTTTGCCTGTTTCTTGATGGAACAGTCGAAAATATTTTGAGGCTAAAGTCATTGATATAATAGCCTGTCGTTCTGGCACTTTTCAGGCTGCTGATTTCAATGTTTTTAGGTCTGTCTCTCGATCTCTGTAACTCCTCAACATTCACAACTTAAAACAACTTAAGATATCTTTGTTTTTACTTCGTGTGTGTGTGTGTGTGTGTGTGTGTGTGTGTGTGTGTGTGTGTGTGTGTGTGTGTGTGTGTGTGTGTGTGTGTGTGTGTGTGTGTGTGTGTGTGTGTGTGTGTGTGTATTGAATAGAAGGGGTTGTGCATGTGTGTATGCCCATCTCTTTTGGTACGTGTGGGTCGCTGGATATGGTGTCCGTCTATCTGCTGAGTGTATATAAGCAGTCTGTTTGAATGGGAAGGTAGGGTGTCTGTCCGAATCTAGGCGACAGCACCACTGTTGATGATGTACCCGTGAGCAAGGGGATTGTTCAACAGAAACCCTGTTTGTCCCCACCAATCCCACACAGGGAGGGATGTGCGATTCCCCTCCCAGACCACTCCTTTTAGTTCTCCTTCCTTACTGATTCTGTCTGTTGTGTCCGAGTGACCCTTTGCGAAAACCCGGATTGGATGGTACTTCTTCTCTGCTCACTCAGATCATTGTTTTTTTCACATCCACTATAGTTTATTGGTGTGGAGAAGATAGTCATGTTGTGCAACCTATTTAAACATAATAATTACACAATAGAATTGTGTGGCCTTACATATCCCTGGAGTTTGGTGACGTGTGTCTGTTCCTCGGGTACGTGGGAGGGGATTAAGCTTCCTGTTTTGGAAAATCCTCTGTTGGCATTGGGTTTATCTCCTAAAAATACCTTGGGGACCCGGGGTCAGCAATGTTCACCGCAGCGGGTCACAAACGGAGAAGCTTTTAATAGAGTCATCAGGGAGCTATTTTCAATCTGCCCCTGTCTGCCTGCCTCGCCACTAGGCTGAATGTAAGATAATGATCTATCTGGGTACTAGAACTGGCACGACAAACGGAACATTATTGACACCGATCGCAGGCGTTTTGCTGATATCGTTCATTACGATAAGTAGCCTATAATAGAGATATGTGACGTTTGAAATTAAATGTTTGCTAACATGGGTGATTGTTAATGGGACAATTGATGACCACAACCATCAAACTAGTAGTAGTAGTTTAAAAGATAAAACTGTGGTGCACATTAAAGACCTGCTCCGGTACTTTGGCAACTACCAAGTATTTTTTTTTTACCTCTTGCTTTGGGGCTGGATGTGTCAATATGTAGTTCATACCTGCATAATTTATGAACAGAATTACTGTCTTACCTTAATTAGCCACACCATTTGAAAGTGACTGTTTTTCTGGAAGCCGTGCCGAGCCTTTTCCCCTACATTTTCTCCCACGTGGGCCAGCCCCCTAGCATTTCGAGTTCTAGCGAATGAGCTTCAGCCCGTCGCCATTTTAGTGATCGCTAGCAAGGCGCACACAGCAGAGCGAGAGAGAGCGCAATGACGTGGTGCACATATCTGCACATGTGACGTGTTCCGCAATTTCCTGGGACCACTTTTTGGCCCATGAGGGCTACTTTCAGACCTTCTGGCTAAAGAGTATACAAAAGTACCAGATAATCTCTTTAATGTTATAAACATATGTGACTCGACACCTGGATTTGGTCTTATGTAACAACATTTTGAAATGGTGTTTTTTACATTATGAAAGTAGCGACTCAGAGCTACAAATTGGTATATCATACATACACTGCATTTGTAGAACAATGGGAAAGTAATCCTGCTTCGAAAGTTGATCAACTTGTAAACTCACTTTTCAGAAAAACACCTTTGAATGTTTTGCTATCTAGTGAAGAGCTCTTCTTTGTCTATGCCCATTCAGCTTCGTTCACACCCTCACCCTAAGCTTTAGCCCCACCTATCTCGTTTCGCTCTCTCGAAGCACACACACTTGACGCTCTGTCCTATGATTTGTTTACGTCTGGATAACATGAAAACAGCCTAGCAAGCTCTGCTGGCAACAATTTCATTACGCTTGTTTGCAGACATTTACTGACACCGGCCATATTCAATGGGTGTTGTACACACGTCTCGTAACTTTAGCTAACGAGCCAGCCAACCAACGTTAACTAGTTAAACAGTGCCAACAATGCCACAGTGCTGAGAGCAAACCAACCATGTCCAATGTTAGCTAGATAACATTAGGCTCTTATTAGAACAGCACACGACTCTGGGAAACGAATGATAACGTCAGCTAGGGAGCCAGCCAGCTAAGGTTAGCTAGCTAGCGAACAGTACGCTAGCTTGAAATAATAATAATAATAATAATATATGCCATTTAGCAGACGCTTTTATCCAAAGCGACTTACAGTTTCCTCCATCTCTTTAGCGATCATACTCTAATTCCACTGATATCAAAACGTGAGCCACAATTTTATGCAGCTCCACTACACAATATGTTTTTAAAAAAGCCGTGTTCGACAGGATTACCAACACAGACTGAAGAGCTTCTATGGCAAACCAATCCAAACTCCGCTCTCGGCATGTCCAGCCCACTCATTATCTCAGTCAATCATGGCTAGTGGGAAGGTTGCTCACTTTTTCTGTGGCTTAACCAACAAGGCTTGTAATTTAACAATTGTATTCATATTTACAGATGGCATACAAGTTTGTTATTAAGGCACATGAAAGTTCACATGTTCAAGAAGGCATTTCTGCCCAAAAAACACATTTTGATTTAAAAAAATTAAAAAACAATTACGTTCAAACGGCTCCCCTGTGAAGTAGTGACTTGCGACATACGCCTAGTTTTCTGAATCTGGTCACATGTTCTATTGATCATTATCACAAATTCAGGCAGTTTATTGTTATGGATTTTTGTCCATATCTGCCAGCTCTACTGGCTATTATGTGTATTTGGGGGTGGGGGGGTTAAAAAAATCTATTTACGTTATGAACCACACAAGCAAAACAGTTGTTTTATGACATTACTTTGATGTTTAAAAAAAATCTCTCTGTAGATAGTTTAGTCTTACCCAACATGCCTTTTTTGTTTATACAAACAAATTGATCAGCTTAAGTTGAGCTTGTCAAATACATTTTTTCAATGTTTACTTAGTGTTGAAATGGGAGAGGTTACTGACACACAGAGTTTTGGAGGTACAGCACATTGTAGACCGACTCTATCAAAGGGACAGACTCGCATCCATATTTAGCTATACATCAGAAGGGCTGCACTGCCCACTTCCCCCTATGTGTCCCTTTTGATGCATGCCCTTTAGGTGTTCATCAAAGTGCCTGACTGAGGCTCTGTGCCCTGGGAGACAGACAGGTCTCAGGACATCAGAGGGGGACTTCCCACTGTGCCCTGGACTGTATACTGTACTGTAGTCGCGAACTAGGCCCATTTCAATGTTCACTGCTGGATTTCCTTGTGTTTTTATAAGGACAAGCAGGAACAGGGCATTCAACCTACGCTGACGTGCATGCCTAACTGTGTGTGCATCTTTGTTTTAAGCATATCTCATAAAACTTTACTTGTAAATAACAGCGGCATTAGCCTGCTCTTATGTAAGTCAGCTTATGCAAGCAGCTGTCTTTCGTTTCAGTGGCCTCCTTAAGCATCCCCCCCCCCCTTCCCCCTTCACTTTTCTTGCCTTCGCAGATGAAAACATGCCTTTCACTCCCTCTCTTTCTCTTTTGGTGGAAGAGAGTTGCAACCATTGTGTTGAAGTGGCTTAGGCAACACGACACGTACAAAATTAACTTGACAAACCCTGACCCCCCCCCCCCCGACCACCACCACCACCCTAAGGGACATGGTAGACACACAGAGGTGTGTCACATCTCACATTATGTGTGTGGCCTTTATCTCAACGTGTGTGTTTATTTGTGTGAGGAAGTGATGAAGAAACTGTAGTGAGATTCTATGGCTGGGACAATACCAGTATCTCTATTTTATTTATTTTTCAAGGCGAAAATTAAAACACGACGCAGATCAAACTCTTTGGTCCTTTTAAAAAAAACATGCATTTGTAAAATATTGTGTGCTATAGCTTGTAAAATACACTGAGCGTACAAAACATTAGGAATACCTGCTCTTTCCATTACAGACTGAACAGGTGAATCCAGGTGAAAGCTATGATCCCTTATTGATGTCACTTGTTAAATCCACTAAAAACAGTGTAGATGAAAGGGAGGAGACATGTTAAGCCTATAGAAATTGAAACCTGCATGGTGCATGTGTGCCATTCAGAGGGTGAATGGGCAAGACAAAATATTTAAGTGCCTGCGAACGGAGTATGGAAGTAGGTGCCAGGTGCACTGTTTTGAGTGTGTCAAGAACTGCAATGATGCTGGGTTTTTAATGCTGAACAGTTCCCATGTGTATCATGAATGGTCCACTGCCCAAAGGACATCTCGCCAACTTGACACAACTGTGGAATACTATTAACACCTTGTAGAGTCCATGCCCCGACTAATTGATGCTGTTCTAAGGGCAAAAGGGGGTGCAACTCAAAATTAGGAAGGTGTTCCTAATGATTTGTACCCTCAGTGTAAATACATGTAATTCTGAACAACAGCATAATGTTTGTTTCCAACACTGAGGCTAATTTTCCTAAAGAAGTCAACTCCGCTTCGTGTTTTGAGACAGCATAACCGGAAGTGACTTTTTCGCAGGTTAGGAGAATTAATGTAGCATATTAGGAGAATTTGGTTAAGGTTCGAGAAAATGCTTTCCTAACCTGCTACGAAAATAAACTTCCGTGCGTAGCTGTATCGAAGTGCTGTTTTTTTAAGGAGTCCCAACTGCAGCCCTATGCGACTCCTCTCGCTTCTTGTTTCCAGCCTGGTGGCTTTGTCCCCTATGACCTTCAGTCCGGCTGTTTGGCTCTGTCCTGAGGGTGCTGCGGTCTGGTCTGGACTCTGGCACTGTCCTGAGGGTGCTGGGGGCTGGGCTCGTATCCTTCTGACCATGTCTGTGGTGTCCCTTGACCCTGCGTTACCTCATCTAGAATCTAGATGATGTTGGGTGGCCCTATTTTAGCAGGGTTTAGTCTATGTACTCCCCTCCCTCGTTTGGCATGTGGGTTTTGAGGACACGAGACAACCAGACCTCAACCCCTCCCCCGACCCGTCCCAGGTGGTCTCCATTGCTGCCGGGGATTCATTCAGGAGGAGGATACAATGCATGTTTGAAATGTCACAACTCCTTAGATGAGATTAATTTTATTACTTTATTATCCCACCAGGGGGAAATTCGTTTGGTCATGTGCTTAAAAGACAAACACAGAATGGTACACAATAAAATTGATATGAAAAGTGCAATGGGTTACATATTTACAGTGGATGTTCAATACACACTCCCTTCAAACCGATCAATGGTCTTTGCTACGTCTTCCCATTATACAGCCTAATGGCTGAAAGTCCCTGTATCTATTTGTTTCTTTTCAATAAGTATTTTTCCCCCAGTCAGGCTGCGGCTGCTTTGGGTGAATTTAAGAGGAAGTCGGTACTGTCCTTTTTAGAATTATCCTTCCGTAGAATGTTTGTCATGTTTTTGAGGTATGAGATTTGTGTACTGGCTGTTAGCTGACTCTTGGCCAATACCATTTATCTTGCCCACTGTTTTTATGTGTTGCTGCAGTTTGGTCTTGCACATAACAGGCCAAATGATAGGACACTCTCCAGGACAGATTTGTAAAACATCTGCAAGATATGGCGATCAACATTGCAATAGATCAGTTTAGGCTTGGGCGGTATCCAGATTGTAATGCCATCATAACGACCTTGTGCTATAGCGGGATATTTGGTATTACTGACACTGAACACAACGGGCGCTATTTTCAAACCCCACTGAGCTTTTGTAATCTGAAGGTTAGCATTGCTAACAAGTACACGGAGAGTCCCCATAGAGAATGCTAACGAGGCTCTGGCCTAAAAATGCTACTCCGTTTTCTGCGTGCACAAAACAAACATTTGACAGCAAGGCTATTGATCCCGAAGGGGATTCTCTGCTGTTTAACAAGCAAAGCTGGATTTTGGAAGAAGCTAACCACTTCGCTAGATAACTAACAAGCTACTAAATTAGCAAACCAATTGTGCAACTGCAGAACATTTAGCACATTTTAAACAGTTAATATTTATAAGAAATCTACCTGTCAAACATTTTAGTTGTGAATTCCATACGGTAACTAGATCACCTGGTGCGAGCTGCACAACAGTGAGTTACTCACAAGTCACCGTTCTCATTGTGTGCATGGAAACAAACGCCACATGACTGGGCACTACCAGTAAGCTTCATAATGAAAAATTGTGACATGTAAAATGAAGACAGCGATCTACTTTATCTTCCACCGTATTGCACAAGTTGACTACAGGTATTTACTTAAAAAGTAGATGCAAATATTCAAATATTCAAATAAAAGCTTGACAGTATTGAAAACCATTCTGTTTTTTTTTCCTTCAAAATACCCCGGTATACAGTATAATGCCCAAACCCTGTTCAGGTTGTGCAAAAAGAACATTCTCTGTCATGTTTTCTTTGAATTTCAGTTTCTCAATTCCCAGGTATGTGGTCACTCCATTGACTGGTTCCCCCTGTTGATCTTCGTGAGGGGTAGGGCAGTTTTTTCCCATACTCTACATGGAGAAAGAGACACTTATATTATACACAAACCATATATTTTTATACAATCGTTTCACAAACCAAGGTCATGTACCAGTGAATAGGGCTTGTTTTGTCTCTTGTCTGAAAAGGCAGCCCCTCTCCCTGTAGAATTGAAACAGTTCCCTTCCTGGGAAGCTAACAAGGTCATTGTTAACCTTCCAATTGGCTTGCTCTTTTGTTACGGATAATTCCTCCATTGCTATCCTCTTCCCACCAACCATTATTTTCTTCCTTGAATTCAAGTCTCTATAGCTGGAAGTTGTGTTCTATGAGCTACTTAGCGTCTGTGTTTTAGAAAGTTCCTTAAAAGCTCTTTGCTCACGGTTGTGTCGGCTAACCTGACATTGAAGCTGGGTTGGATCACGATGATATGCACTACATTGGCACAGAAAAAGGCTGTGAGTGATGTGAATTTAATTTCACCAAGCTGAGTGATGAGCTCGAAAATGCATCATGAGAGCTTTGCCTCTCAGGAATAGGCTGCTGCCAGCGTCTTTCATTCTGCTGTTTGACTCTTCCCAGGGATCCACAACTCTGACAAGTCTTCCCTCTAGTCTGTTTGTGTTTTACATCTTTTGTGTGTGTGTGTGTGTGTCCGGGCCGCTTCTTTGTCTACAGTATTTCTTTGACAAAACAGCAACACGATTCATCAGTGAAAACCCCACAGGAGGAGTTGTGTGGAAAGGAAGAAAGATGAGGGTTTCTTTCCCTCTCTATAGTTGTTTTTATCAAAAGGAGCCTAAAGCTAAATCTGCTAGCCTGATTGCCAGACCTGTATGCTTTAGCTAAGTCCTAAATGAAAAACATTTGTTGATGCTAGCCATTAGGATAGCCTATGTGATCTGGCATGACCACAAATACAACAGAGTTGGCTAAATCACAAATAGGTTTTTGACTAACTGTAACCCAAGTTAGTGCAATGTTTCTCATCCAGGCCCTCTGGTATCATTAAGATGTCAATTGAAGACTAACTCCTGCACTATAGTGTACACCTGGGGTCTATAACAGGTCGATCGTGCGTGAGCTACCAGCCCACCTATGAGTAGCTCGCCAAACAAATCGGAAAGTACATTCAATTTTAGCCTTCAGAACCGTAGCTAATACGGCACATACCTCACTCGCTAGATGCACAATTAAAGGGGAATTTAGTTCCTCTATGAACAATTGTGATTTTGAGAGTGAACCCCCCCCCCCCCCCCTTTAGAGTTGTTTATGAACCATTATTTTTAACATGTGTATTGGCAGAAAAATGTAGGGCACTACTTTCTCTTGTACGCTAAGGACCTGGGGAGGAGTTGCGGCGAAGAGTTGCAGGGGAGTGGTGAAGAGCAGAATGTTCCTATTTGAAAGCTAAAAACAAATGACTAGCTCTCATGCTAGAAAAGGTTGGATATCCCTGGTATACACAGTGTACATGGATAAACATAGGGCCCTATAAAATCCGGAATAAAGACATTTAACAGAATTTAACGATGAAAAAAATGAATAGGGGAAGCGCTGCTAAGGTACACAATAGTAGATTTTGGTAGACAGAAGGTGCTCTTTGGTAAAAGGGGTAAATTGGTCATCAAAAAGAAAGGAGGACCAAGGCAAGGTACTCCTCATATAATGAATTAAAATCCCATTATCTGTATGGCATGTTCAATGGAAACAAAGTTGAACCATTTTTACTTTGTTTCTGTTGAATATAAAAATATGCATTGAACTTAATAGGACATTTTTATTAAATCATTGACCACATGAACAAAATGTGTTAGTGTTTCGTATTTTCATGCAACTTTCTGTAACTGCACAGGAATAGCCCTGTCTCTGTATGTGTGCGGCGCACACGCAGGTCTACACTTTGTGTAGCTGGTAGCGATTATGCTAATTAGTAACCTTCTGGTAGAGATGGAAAGGCTTTCCCAGAAATATTCTCTATGAAATGTTAACTACAAAGTAGCTGGCAGAATGAAATCATGATTATTTGCATCAATCCCGTGGCCATTTGTTTTGCAAACTTTGCAATCACACGAGCGCTACAGCAACACCGGGTGACTACACTCAAAAATGGAAAATTCTTCCAATTTTTCCCCAGACTTAAAGAATGGTCTCCTGATGAGGTTTAAACATTATTGCGGACTTATAAAAACAACAAAATTGGATGTTCTATATAAAAAAAAGTGTGATTTGAGAGCCCTATAAAAACAGTACACATACCCCTTTAATGTAACTGGGGTTGTACTGTATGTATCCCAGTGTTTCTGTGAGGTAGGAAAGCCCTTAGACATGATTGGACTCACTGTGTCTACAGGTCTGGTTCTGTCAGTAAACAGTGTATCGTAATCCAACCCTGACACGTTGTTAGCCTTGGCATATACTTCTAGCTCTGCCTCTCTGCTGTCCAGTTATGCAAAGACTGTTAATTGCATTACATCACAAGGAGTGATGTATTGTTTTTCCATTACATAAGGCCAAGTCAGTGCTGTTTAAGATGAGGGAAGACAGTTTTTTTTTCTTTGTATGTTTGGCCTTATTTCTATTACAGCATATTGGATGACTCATTCATATTCCATTCACCCAGCTCAATGTAACAGTGATAGGTTTAGGCTACTACATGATACTCAAATTTTCCCTATACCCATCATGAGGTTGCTACAACCAAGCCTATGAATGAAAGTTTACAATGTAGGTGGACACAGGTGGGGACACACATTTCAGGAGACAGACCGTGACACATGGACAGACAGTGACATTCAATACCGCCTTACATATTCTTGCCTGCATCTAGCTTGATATAGGTTGTAATCATTAGTCCAACAGTTGCAAACAAGAGTTTCTATTGGACAAATTCAGATGTTTATCCACGTTTTGCGTCCATCTAAAAAAATGAATACAAATGAATACCCCGCGGAATGAATACACCCCTGATCACGCATAGACACAGTTCACGTTCATAGCAACAACGTTATTCTATTGGTCAGTTTGTCGTTCTGTGCGAGGAAAAAAATAGCCTATTCCAAACAGACTCTGGGACAGTTGTGGGGTGATATCCCAAAAGAATACAACCAGTAGGCCAACAGGCTGCATAAAAAATACGCTTTAAAAAGCAATGAGTCTTATGCATCGGATCAGAACGTTTAGCTTAAAATGTTGATATACTATTTCTTCACATTATAAGCGCAGCAATGCACACAAGGCAGTAAACTACGCGCAAATGTTTGTTCCACAATGCAATTAGCGGGAAACACTGTTGTAAAAAGTGGTTTCTTGTGACCGAGATTAAAATATCTGTTAAAAATGTTGAGGGGATATGTACAGATGCAACAATTAGCATAGGTTGCTAATATGACTGGGATTGTGCCTTTGGCTACTAGACAATGAAAGATGGTTGATTTGAAAACCAATATAACCAGAGAGAAATGGGCTACTGGTTTTAATGTCATATGGAAGTAAGTCTCTTTATAAAATTGCCTTTATGTTTCCATGGATTTTAATTTGACGCTTTTAGGTTTCAAACAATTAAGTATATGTTTTCAAAATACGTACTGCCTCCAGCTCATTGTAAAGTGGTGTGTGTGACGCGCTGAAGCTTGCCTACCGTTGCCTATATGCACTTGAATAGGGAATGGGAAGCGCGCTTCAATTACCAGTTGAGAAATGAAAGTGGTAGCTATTTTTAATCGTGGCCTTAAACAGTTAACACGCGGTTGCGCTTAGAATTGTTACGCAATCATTATAAAAGCAATGATTATAAAAGCACGCTTCATTCCAGCAGCAACAAATGAGCAGTTTGAGAAGTTCTGGCAACAGCTCTCTTTCGCCATCTGACAGATTTTCCGTTTACAAGCCGTTTATAAGCATGACCGGTCAAGTGCATTTCCATCAATGACTAGGCAAAAAAATTATATATATTTTACAAAGGGATTTTCTTTCTTCTCCCGGACATTTTGGCCGGCTCCCAGGTGTGTATGTGTGCGCTTTGAATAGTGTGTAGTGTTGCCAACTCCTCAGTAAAGTAGCTATTGGCTGTCCTAAAAGTCGCTAAATGACGCCATCGTCTAATTTGCATAATTGGCCATGCAATTGTGATGGGCGCTGTAGGAGAGGAATAACGTCGTGAGAGAGACAAAAAGTGAGTAAAAAACACCCTAAATACGTTTAGAACTACAAATGAACTTTCAGCATTCTTTTTTAAATTTTTATGTCACAATTCCAACCCTCCTCCTTTATCCAGGCTTTTGGGACCGGTAAAAGTGACCCAAAAGAGACACTCTGGCATTTTAGTTTAGTTTTCTTAATTTGGTTTGATTTTTAACCTTATGGTCCACTTAGGAGCCCACAACAAGTCACAGTAAAACATGAACATTTTTAAACCATAACATTTTTTCCATTTGTTTTTGTATACAATCTAAATGGACCAAAAAGAGACAATAGAAAAAAAATGTCTATA
This sequence comes from Oncorhynchus gorbuscha, assembly GCF_021184085.1. NCBI lineage: Eukaryota > Metazoa > Chordata > Actinopteri > Salmoniformes > Salmonidae > Oncorhynchus > Oncorhynchus gorbuscha. The sequence goes on along the minus strand of NC_060175.1, from coordinate 68,494,886 downwards.
GCAATGTGAGAAAATTATGGTAACTGGTCTGGCCCTAATTCAGGTCAAAATAAAAATGTAAGCCAGGGTGGGATCAGCCAGCCGCGGCTTCCCGCATACGCAATTCATTTGCAGTCTGGACGCGGAGGGCTGAACATCTCCTGCTCTGACTGCAGCTGGGAGGGACTGCTGCGTGAGGACTGGGCCTGTGAGGGCTTTGGGACGGGGTGGGCCCCACAGAAGCACCTGCTGCTTGTTGAGAATAGTAAGAACGATAGTGCTTTCACGTCAGTCTCCAATAACACCAGAAAAAGTCACTAGATTTGTCGCTTGCCGCTTTTTTGAAAATGTGTTGCTAGAGGGGTCTGAATACTCGCTAAATATAGCAACTAAGTCGCTAAGTTGGCAACACTGAATTTATCTAATTTATCTAGGCAAGTCCGTCAACCTCTCTAGGGTATGTGGGACGCTAGCGTCCCACCTGGCCAGCATCCAGTGAGATTGCAGAGCGCCAAATTCAAATACAGAAATACACATTTTACAAATTCAGAAAATATACAACTATTTCACATAGGTTTAAAGATGAACTTCTTGTGAATCCAACCACTGTGTCAGATTTCAAAAATGCTTTACGGCGAAAGCATACCTTACAATTATTTGAGAACATAGCCCAGCAGACAAGTCCATTACAAACAGTAACCAGCCAAGTAGAAGAGTAACACAAGTCAGAAATAGAGATAAAAGGAATCACTTACCTTTGATGATCTTCATATGTTTGCACTCAGAAGACATTCATTTATTCAATAAATGCTCCTTTTGTTCGATAAAGTCTCTCTTTATATCCAAAAACCTCAGTTTCTTTCGTGCGTTTTCTTCAGTAATCCACAGGCTCAAACGCAATCACAACAGGCAGACAAAAAAATCAAATTTGTAAAGTTCATAGAAACATGTCAAACGATGTTAATATTCAATCCTCAGGTTGTTTTTAGCCTAAATAATTGATAATATTTCAACCGGACAATAGCGTCGTCAATATAAAAGGTAAACAAGAAAGGCACTCTCAGCCGCGCGCATGAAAAAGCTCTGACACGGCAGGGTCCACTCATTCAGACTGCTCTTACTCCCTAATTTTTCAGAATACAAGCCTGAAACCATTTCTAAAGACTGTTGACATCTAGTGGAAGGCATAGGAACTGCAATTTGAGTCCTAAGTCAATGGATACTGTTATGGCATTGAATAGAATACTAGAATAGAATAGAATAGAACAAAAAAGTATACTTCCTGAATGGATTTTTCTCAGGTTTTTCCCTGCGAAATCAGTTCTGTTATACTCTGACATTATTTTAAGTTTTGAAAACCTTAGTGTGTTTTCTATCCAAATCTACTAATTATATGCATGCCCTATCTTCTGGGCCTGAGTAGAAGGCAGTTTAATGTGGGCATGCTTTTCATCCAAAATTGCAAATGCTGCCCCCTACCCTAGAGAAGTTAAGAACACATTTATTATTTACAGTGACAGCCTACCAAGAGGCAAAATGCCTCCTGTGGGGATAGGGCTGGGTTAAAAAAAATATGTAGAACAGAACACATCATGATGAGACACCACAACACTATATAAAGAGAGACCTAAGATTACAACATAGCATGGTAGCAGCACAAACAGTTCAAACATTGTTAGACACAGACAACACAAAGAGCAAAAAAGGTAGACAACAACACATCATGCAAAATACTCCCAAGTGTCAGTAAGAGTGTCCATGATTTGAGTCTGACTTAAGAGATGGAGATAAAACTGTCCAGTTTGAGTGTTTTTTGCAGCTTGTTCTAGCTGCAGCAAACTGAAAAGAGGAGTGGCCCAGGGATGTGTGCGCTTTGGGGACCTTTAACAGAATGTGACTGGCAGAACGGGTGTGTGTGTGCGTGTGTGTGGAGGATGAGACATGCAGTAGTAATCTCAGACCGGGGAGAGTGAGGCCTAGGAGTGTTTTTATAAATAAGCATTAACCAGTGGGTTTTGCGTCAGGTATACAGAGATGGCCAGTTTACAGAGAAGTATAGAGTGCAGTGATGTATCCTATATGGAGCATTGGTAGAAAATCGGATTGCCGAATGGTAAAGTACATCAAGCAGCTCGAGTGCACACTTACCTGCTGATCTCCGTAATCTAGCATGGGTAGGAGGGTCATCTGAATCAGGGTTAGTTTATCAGCTGGGGTGAAAGAGGAGCGATTTACCATCGATGAAAGTCTAGATTTTAACGTTGGCCTGCAGTTTGGATATGTGCTGACAAAAGGACAGTGTAACGTTTAGCCATACTCCCAAATACTTGTATGATGTAACTTGCTCCTCAGGCTCTAAACCCTCAGAGGTAGTAATCACACCAGTGGGGAGAGAGGCATTCTTCTTACCAAATCACAACCTTGTTTTGAACACTGCAAAAACCAAGGTAAAGGGCAGTCAAAGCTTTGTTGTAGAGCATTTAACACAAAATCCGGGGAGAGGCCAGCTGAGTACAAGACTGTATCATCTGCATATACATGGAGAGAGCTTCCTACTGCCAGAGCTATGTTTTTGATGATAGGTTTGAAGTGACACATCCATAAACTGAGCATTAACCAGATTGCAAACCAGAGAGAATACTATAGACATCAAGAAAGCCAGTCAGTTGATTGTCAGGTTTTTCCAACACTTGATAAACAGGGCAAGATAGAAATTGGCCTTTAAATAAAGGATGCAACATGACTGCCTTTCAAGCGATGGGAACAGGTTGGGAACAGGTTGGGAACAGGTTGGGAACAGGTTGGGAACAGGTTAAAAAGGAGAGACAGGTTAAAAAGGTGATAGATGAGGATGATAGATAGGGGCTGCAGCCTTAAAGACGAACAAAGGATCTAAACTAGTGATGCACCAACGTGCATAAATAAATACAGGTATTTTATCAACCAGCACATTTGAGTTCAGCCATAATATTTGTTCTACATCTTTTCAGGGGGATGAAATTGAAATTGTAGCCAGCTCTGCAATTCTTGTTTTGAAAAGGAGAGATGCTTTGAGAAAAGTATCATTTTCAATTAATTGTCTGATCAGGATGAACAATACCCGGTAAAACCCTTTTGAATTCTGAGTGCTATGTAATTCGCTAGTATTTTTGAGTCACAAGTTCACAACATTGAAGTGTAAGGGGCCTCCAGTTTTTTAGATTTTCTATCTGGGTCTCGTTTTAATAGAGAAATCAGACCTTCCTGCTGAGTACCTGGCAGACTACCATTTCTATAGCAGTAGTTAAAACAATCTAACAATTGAGCTTTTAGTATATAAAAAAAGCTTGATATACCTCTACCGGTATGCCATCAAGCCCTGGGTTTTTTCCAGACTGAAAGGATTTAATTAGCCTCAAAGTTATTCCTCTGTCATTTGGCCTTCACACGCATCTTTCTGTACATTTTTGTTAATTTTCCATTTTTATATTATTTGGAAATAATTCCTTACTGTAATCTTCATTCAGTGGGAGAGGATGAGATGGAAAAGATAACTCTGCCTAAAATAATTAGCTTCCTCTTTTTAAAATATCATTTGGCGAATCATAGACGACTCCATCTTCAGTAACGAGTTTCTGCAAAATAAAATTGTTAGCATTCCTATATTGGAGATTCAGGAAGAAATTTGTGCATATTTCTCCATATTCCACCAGTTTGCTTTATTTTTGTAATAGATTACATTAGATCGTTCTTGAATTAGTTTCTCAAGTTCTTAGAGGAAAAACAAACTTATTTTGTATCTCTGTAGTATCGTTTTTATTGCAATCTTCCTGTACTATTAGTTCATGGCTTTCCCTTGTTAGTCTTGTCTCTTTAGCCAGAAACAGCTTTTTTTATATTATTGATGAATATTGAATTGAATGACCTCTGAAGGTATGACATTTTTTGGCTGATTTAAAAATAAAAAATAAATGGTCGATTTTTGGCTGATATCTGATATTTTCCATGCCCTAAAAAAAACGATACCCAATCAGCAATATTTAAAACTTTTGCTGACTTTTAAGCATTCTAGTACAGTTATAGTTACACACATACACTGATCAAAAATATATATTTTTGGCATTTACGTATATCCCCATTACCAGTAAAGCATAATTCAATCGCTTACTTGCTGTGCTGTTTCATTGTTCATTTCTTTAGTCTCAACCAGGTTTTCATTCATACATGTCAATCAGTAAAGTTTTAGTTCTGTCTGTCCGTGCCGCTCTTCCTCAGTGTGCACAACAGCAAAGTGTATTAAATTATTTCTAACTTGTTAACAATTTCTGCTAATTCGTTTTTGCTACCATGTGTGTTTTAACTTGCCTGAGCCTGCTGAGTTTAAATTCACCTGTTGTCATACATGTTTCATCTTATTTCAAAAATCTTGTTTTATTTGACCCTTATTTAACTTGGCAAGTCAGTTAAGAACAAATTCTTATTTTCAATGAAGGCCAACGAACAGTGGGTTAACTTTCTTGTTCAGACTGATTTTTACCTTGTCAGCTCGGGGATTTGATCTGGCAACCTTCCAGTTACTAGTCCAACACTAACGACTAGGCTACCTGCCGCCCCTTACAAAGGAGTTGTTTCATCTAACTGCTGAACTATTTGTCTGTACGTGGAATTGTATTTGTTTTACTCCATTTTCTTCTGATCTTTACAGGAAAATTCCACGGGCACTATCTGATTGTGTGGAGACATTTTACTGCAGCTAATGTAGAAGGAAAAGCTGTGTAAATTTGCAAATACTGTGCCTAATCATATGTGAAGAATGCAATAAAGATGCAGAATCGTCTGGCCAAGAGCATAAAGTTCCCTCCGTGCTCACAACCTCTGACAAAAGTCCCTCTACTTCTATTTGAGGTGAAAATTATGGATCAGACACCTTATCGATAGCAACAGCTCATGGTCCTCCTGGAATCAGAATTTTTTGGGGGGACTCAATGGAGAAACGTAGTCAGAGAAATGCTGATGAATGTCTTGCTCGATCTGTGTATGCAACTGGTTCACCTCTGATGCTCACAGGCAATGTGTATTGGAAGAGATTTCTGAATGTTCTTCGCCCAGCATACACCCCTCCAACCTGACATGCTTTACCTACTCATTTGCTAGATGCAGAGTTCAAGTGAAGGTCCAGCAAATCATAGAGAAAGCAGACTGTATTGCAATCATCTCTGATGGTTGGTCGACTGTTTGTGGGCAAGGAATAATTAACTACATCATCTCCCCCCCCCCCCTCAACCAGTATTCTACAAGAGCACAGACACAAGGGACAACAGACACCGGTCTCTACATTGCAGATGAGCTGCAGTCATCATTGACCTTGGACCACAGAATGTATTTGCACTGGTGATAGACAATGCTGCGAACATGAAGGCTGCTTTGTCTAAAGTGGAGGAGTCCTACCCTCACATCACACCCATTGGCTGTGTGGCTCATGCATTGAATCTGCTCCTCAAGGACATCATGTCACTGAAAGCAATGGATATACTCTACAAGAGAGCCAAGGAAATGGTTAGGTATGTGACGGGTCATCAAGTTATAGCAGCAATCTACCTCACCAAGCAAAGTGAGAAGAATAAGAGCACCACATTGAAGCTGCCCCAGCAACACCTGTTGGGATGGTGTTGTCATCATGTTTGACAGTCTCATGGAGGGGAAGGAGTCTCTAAGAAATGGCCATATCACAGTCTGCCAATATGGACAGCCCCATCAAAAAGATCCTCCTGGATGATGTATTTTGGGAGAGAATGGTAAAGCAGCCTGAAACTCCTGAAACCTACAGCAGTAGCCATTGCACGTAAAGGGGGACAATGCCATCCTGTCTGATGTTCAGACTCTGCTTGCAGATGTAAGAGCAGAAACCTGTACTGTCCTGCCCACTTCACTGTTGCTCCAAACAGAGGAAACTGCAGTTCTGAAATGCGATGGATCATTGGGGATCATTCAATATTCCCTTTTGTTGTTCAGTGAAATCATTCCATGTGAAGAGTCAACTCATTTAATTAAAGTTCAATTCATAACTACATTTTTTTCTATTGGAAGGATTTAATCATTTGCAATTGTCTACTTCGAAACAGAAACCTTTTACCTTATCATATCTCCATATATGGCAAATATATCCAATGCAAAAAACATCTCCATTTAAATGGTATTACTAATCATTTGCATATGTTTCCGTTAATTCCCATTAATTCCCACGGAAAGTTTCCACCTCTGAATATTCCCCCAAATGTTCAACCCTAGCCATGACAGAGGGTATCACGTCTGCTGCAGACGCAGTTGATGAGCTTATTTCTCCAGTCAGTTGTTCGAATGGAGCTAAGAGTGTGTTCATGTTTCAAACATGTTCTCAAATGCCATTGAAATGGCAGCAGCGGTATGAGAACCAGCACATTCCTGAGCGTGCAATACGGCTTTCCTCAGTACGAAGTCCTCGTCCACCCACTGTGCTGTCAGACTCTGCATGCTCAGGGGGCTGACATCACTGGTCCAAATATCAGTCATGAAGCTAAATGCAGTGACACCCATAGCAAGTAGCTCATGGGTGTGCATTTCAACAATACTGTGTAAATCCGGTAGGGCAACATCTGAAAAATCCAGCCTACTTTGTAGAGTGTACCTGTGCTCGACCAGTTGGCAAAAGCGAACATCTTCCACGACAGAGAACGGTTGATTGTCAAGGGCAACGAATTCCATTATCTTGGCGTTGAATGTTTTTCGCCTGTGAGTTCTCGCTGAAATGTTCTTTCTCTTTTAAATGACTGCTCGACTTCAACTTGTTTCGTTGTTGGCTTAGTATTTTTCTGCTTTAGTTCTGTGTAGCTCTAGTTCTGTGTTACATTTTTAGCTAATATCGGCCAATACCGATATATCGTGCATCCCTAAACTATCTGACCTAGCTATTTTTGGGGGGCCAAGTTTAAGGAGCTCTTTTAACACCTCCGAATCAGTGACCACCTGCAGGAAGAAACTGTGGAGCAGGGAAGGGGGAAAAAGAGGGAGGAGCATCAGGGTTAGTTGCATTAGCAGGACTGGGAGATGAGGAAATGTTGCTGGCAAGGAGGCATGGCTGTGTCTGTTATCCTGACTTAATGAAGTGTTGATTAAAGAGCTCAGCCATACGCTCCTTGTCAATAACAACAAATCATCAACATTAAGGGACATGGGCAGCTGTGAGGAGGAGGGTTTATTCTACAGGTCCTTCAACATTTTCCAGAACTTCTTGGGGTTAGACCCACAGAGAGAGAACTGCTCCTTAAAGTAACGCACTTTGGCCTTCCAGATAGCCCGAGTGCACTTATTTCTCATTTTGCCTGAACAAGAGCCAGTCAAAAAACAGTGATCACTAAGGTCATTACAGAAAACACCGGACTGATGCCTATCAGGATTGTTGTGGGACTGATAATAATCTGAGAGAGATTTAAGGAGTCACATTGTTTTAAGACTTGGTCAGGGGGTTTAAGCATGTCCCAGTATAGGTCACCAAGCAGGACAAATTCAGACTTAGTGTAAGAGGCCAGGAGAGAGCTTAGGGCGGGTAGGGTACAGGCCGGTGCTGATAGTGGATGATAACAGTCAACAAAGAGCTATCTGAAGGCTTAATTCTTAAAAACAGCTCATTTAATTATGTAAGCAGCAAGGAGGCAGCCAGAGAGACTGGTAGTACTGAGACTGAAGAGGGGGAAATGAGAATCAGGAGGAATCAGTGGTGCTGGAGATTAAGTTCAGAGGAGAGTGGGGGTGGCTGATCACCGGAGGGTCCTCTGAACCACTGGTGAGAGAAAGGGGGTGGAATGAGAGCGGGAAAGATGGAGGAAGAGAAGAGGTGTTGGAGGAGAGAAGGGCGGAGGGGGGAGAGATGGAGAAAAAATAAAGAGAACAGGGTTTGGGTATGAATGATGATGGTGATCCCCTGCACCTTACTTCTGATCCACCCTCTTGGAAAGTCCACCATGTTCCCCTGATGAAACCCAGGGAATCCTCAGTGACTGTTGTATTGGAAACATTGAAGATGGGAGGAGATATTTGGTTGTTTATATAGGCATGTGTGATAATGAAGTTGATGTTTTATGTAGAGCCCGGTCTATATGTTTTTTGGGGGGGTCCGATCAGTGCTTGACTTGGTCTAAAATAGGTGCCGGTACTCATTTTGGATGCTGGTACTGTTTTATATTTTGGTGCAGTAACTGCACAATACTTTTGAGATAAAATATTATGAGAGGTCCAGGAACTCGATCAGTAGAAAATTTGAAGTGTAGGTACTCCGTTCCGGTGAGCTCCTGTCAAAGTCAAGCACTGGGTCCAATTCTATTTTTTTGGGTGGGAACAACTTACAGATACCAATATATCTGCCGATATACTGTTTTACAGTGAGGGAAATGAAAGTGTAAGACACCTGTCTTTTATACTGATAACAAGTTCAAACAGGTGCCATTAATACAGGTAACGAGTGGACGACAGAGGAGCCTGTTAAAGAAGAAGTTACAGGTCTGAGAGCCAGAAATCTTGCTTGTTTGTAGGTGACCAAATACTTATTTTCCACCATAATTTGCAAATAAATTCATGAAAAATCTTACAATGTGATTTTCTGGACTTTTTTTTCTCATTTTGCCCCTAAATAAGATCTGGTGCAACCAATTACCTTCAGAAGTCACATAATTACTTAAACAAAGTCCACCTGTGTGAACTCTAAGTGTCACATGATCTCAGTGTGTGTATATGTGTATATGTATATGTGTGTGTGTGTGTGTGTGTGTGTGTGTGTGTGTGTGTGTGTATATGTATATATATATATACACACACACACACACACACACACCTGTTCTGAACTGCCCTAAAGTCAGCAGCAAATCAAATCAAATTTATATAGCCCTTCGTACATCAGCTGATATCTCAAAGTGCTGTACAGAAACCCAGCCTAAAACCTCAAACAGCAAGCAATGCAGGTGTAGAAGCACGGTGGCTAGGAAAAACTCCCTAGAAAGGCCGAAACCTAGAGGAACCAGGCTATGAGGGGTGGCCAGTCCTCTTCTGGCTGTGCCGGGTGGAGATAACAGAACATGGCCAAGATGTTCAAATGTTCATAAATGACCAGCATGGTCAAATAATAACAGTCACAGGCAGAACAGTTGAAACTGGAGCAGCAGCACGGCCAGGTGGACTGTGGACAGCAAGGAGTCATCATGTCAGGTAGTTCTGAGGCATGGTCCTAGGGCTCAGGTCCTCCGAGAGAGAGCGAGAATTAGAGAGAGCATACTTAAATTCACACAGGACACCGGATAGGACAGGAGAAGTACTCCAGATATAACAAACTGACCCTAGCCCCCCGACACATAAACTACTGCAGCATAAATACTGGAGGCTGCACCACTAAGCAAGGAGCACCACCAAGCAAGTGGCACCATGAAGACAAAATGAGCTCTCCAAACTGGTCAGGGACAAAGTTGTGGAGAAGTACAGATCAGGGTTGGGTTATAAAAAAATATCAAACTTTGAACACTCCACGGAGCACCATTAAATCCATTATTAAAAAATGGAAAGTATATGGTACAACAAACTTGCCAAGCGAGGGCTGCCCACCAAAACTCACATACCAGGCTAGGAGGGCATTAATCAGAGAGGCAACAAAGAGACCAAAGATAACCCTGAAGGAGCTGCAACGCATCACAGCGGCGATTGGAGTGTCTGTCCCTAGGACCACTTTAAGCCATACACTCCACAGAGTTGGGCTTTACAGAAGAGTGGCCATAAAAAAGTAATTGCTTAAAGAAAAAAAATAAGCAAATACATTTGGTGTTTGCCAAAAGGCATGTGGGAGACTCCCCAAACATATGGAAGAAGGTACTCTGGTCAGATGAGACTAAAATTTAGCTTTTTGGCAATCAAAGAAAACGCTATGTCTGGTGCAAATCCAACACCCCTTCACCCCGAGAACATCATCCCACAGTGAAGCATGGTGGTGGTAGCATCATGCTGTGGGGATGTTTTTTCATTGGCAGGGACTGGGGAACTGGTCAGAATTGAAGGAATGATGGATGGCGCTAAATACATGGAAATACTTGAGGGAGAGATTTGAGACTGGGACGGAGGTTCACCTTCCAGCGGGACTATGACCCTAAGCATACTGCTAAAGCAACACTTGAGTGGTTTATCTGAGGACAGTGCCACGTGTACAAAAGCATTACATATATTTTCCAACCAAGCAGAGGCATCACGAAAGTCAGAAATAGCGATTAAAGTCATTCTTTATATCCCAAAAAGTCAGTTTAGTTGGCGCGCTTGACTCAGTAATCCACCGGTTTCCCTCTTTCAAAATGCATACAAATGAATCCCGAAACTTCATCCAAACAAGTCAAACAATGTTTATAATCAATTGTCAGGTACCCTAATATGTAAATAAATTGTCAAATTTAAGACGGCGAATAGTATGTTCATTACCGGAGATAAATAACGATGTGTGCGACAATTCACCGATGAGCAACACAACAAAAAACAAGCCTGAAACTATTTCTAGACTTGATATCTATTGGAAGCAATTGATTTCCCCATAAACAGGCATTTTAAATGTCACCTCCATAAAAATTAAAAACATCTGGATGGATTGTCCTGGGGTTTTCGCCTGCTATATCAGTTCTGTTATACTCAGACATTATTTCATCAGTTTTGGGAAAAAAATAGTTTTCTATCCAATACTACCAATTATATGCATATCCTAGCGTCTGGGCCTGAGTAACAGGCAGTTTACTTTGGGCACCTCATTCATCCAAACTTCCGAATACTGCACCCTAGACTTAAGAAGTTAAGGGGAAACATTTAAGTCTCTTGGAATGGCCTAGTCAAAGCCCAGACTTCAATCCAATTGAGAATCTGTGGTATGACTTAAGGATACACCAGCGGAACCCTGGTGGCTAGATGTGCCAAGCTTATAGAGACATACCCCAAGAGACTTGCAGCTGTAATTGCTGCAAAAGGTGGTTCTACAAAGTATTGACTTTGGGGGGGGGTGAATAGTTATGCACGCTCAAGTTCTGTTTTTTTGTGATATTTCTAGTTTTTCACCCAAAAATATTTTGCATCTTCAAAGTGGTAGACATGTTGTGTAAATCAAATGATACAAACTCCCCAAAACATTCCATTTTCATTCCAGGTTGTAAGGCAACAAAATAGGAAAAATGCCAAGGGGGTGAATACTTTCGCAAGCCACTGTATGTTTCAAATGTGGATTTCTTACATTGTGACAATAAGTTTTCAGGTGGCATGAGATTCCATTTTTTTTATCCTTTTTATTGAATATCGGTTATCGGCAGATAGTACCAGTGAAATGATGCATCGGTCGGGCTCTAGTTTCAATGGTATTGTTAGACGGCTTTGAGTTATGCATTGGCAATTCTGTATGTTGTCAGTTGTCGCTCTGCGAGATTGTCAAGGTAGTGTGTGTGTGTGTTCAATTACTATGTTTTATTTGTTTTGCACTGCAAGACATAGAACAAAAATTAAATAACTGTGTAGGCTACGTTGTTATGCCAAAGCAGTGTCCAAATAATTGTGTGTGTGTGTGTGTTGCAGATGGCCTGTGTGTGTGAGGATGCCTAGGTAATGCCCCCGGCGTGACTGAGGGGGACACCATGTCTGACGAGGAGACCTCTGGGAGACACATGGAGCCCCACTGCCTCAACAGTGGGGAGGAGGATGAGAATGATGGCGATGATGAAGATGACATCCCCGGTAGGTGGAAACTGAAAGACACACACGCATCCTGATTAAATGTTGTATAAAGAAATTCCATGAGTAGAGATGAGATGAGTCCGTGGGCTACGGTCCAATGATATTATGTCTGGCATGGAAAGCGTCAACTAAGATGCCTATACAACGGGTTTTAAATGGGAGAAAAATACTTGTCATTGGGGAGGTGCAAGTGACCAGGAGTGATATTGAACTGATGTCATGAAAGTGGTTTGAAAACCTACAGTCATATCGTCTCAGTGGTGTGCGTCCGTGTGTTCCCCTTTCTTATTGTCTGTACCTGGCAGCATTTACACAGATGTTCGGGGTAGTCTTTTGTAGCATGACTTTACAGGAGATGAATCCTGTCTGAACTCTGTTCTGCTTCAGGAGGGGGGGTAGGCAGGCAAACGTGTTACTGTTTCATAAGTTGTCATACCATCTGGTAGTGGCTGTCTTGACTGCATCAAATCCATGTAAAGAAGCTAGTTACGATAGCCAGCTAGCGAGGCTATTTTAGGCTATTTGGTGTGCTCCCTTAGCGCAACAGCAATCTGGTAATTACAAGGCTATCAGTCTGCCCGAAAGGCATTGCACAAAACAAATTAAAAAGCGATTGGATCACTGCTTGCTACTAACTGCCTTGGCTTGAATAAAGAAATGCCAACTGAACTAAAGCCTGTCAACAACAGTGCTTTGTGTTTGTAATCAACAAAACCACCCTGGTTGGTTTGACGAAACGTAGTGGGCTCTAGCCTCGCATCTTCCGATCTTCACCAGACTGAGTCCTTGTAGCGAAACAGTGAATCCCCCCAAAACTCCCTCGCCCCTACCAACTCACTCGGAGGGCCCAACGTTGGCACGTGTTGCTAACGAAACTCAGAGGGTGACTCCCAGAAAGTGACGAGGGGATCAATAGGTAATAAAACAAACGTGAATATCAAATGAACAAATTCCCAGTTTTACAAGCTACAGTGCTTTGGTCATCCTTGAGATGTTTCTAGAACTTGATTGGAGTCCACCTGTGGTAAATTCAATTGATTTGGACATGACTTCTTCCATTTAAGAATGGAGACCAATGTGGTGTTGGACCTTCACTGCTGCACTAATGTTTTGGTACCTTTCCCTAGATCGGTGCCTGAACAGAATCCTGTCTTGGAGCTCTACGGACAATTCCTTCAACCTCATGGCTTGGTTTTTGCTCTGACATGCACTGTCAACTGTGGGACCTTATATAGTCAGGTGTGTGCCTTTCCAAATCATGTCCAATCAATTGAATATACCACAGTTGGACTCTAATGAAGTTGTAGAAGCATCTCAAGGATGATCAATGGAAACAGGATGCACCTGAGCTCAATTTCGAGTCTCATAGCAAAGAGTCTGAATACTTATGTAAATAAGGTATTTCTGTTTTTTTTTTTTTCTAAAAAACAGTTTTTGGTTGTAAATTGATGAGGGAAAATGTAATTTAATCAATTTTAGAATAAGGCTGTTACGTAACAATGTGGGAAAAGGCAAGGGGTCTGAATGCGCTGTATGTAGCAATGTCACGTTTATTTAATTCAGGAAAAGCCTTTTCATTGTTTGTATAGTTTGTTTTTAAAAAATTATATATTCTGGCAAGTAATCAAAGTCGAATACTAATGTCTACATTCGGATATTCTCTTAATTAATTAACCGTGCTCATACCTATGAGAGAGAGGGTAGGGTGTCCAATGAAATATTCATATTTTGACTAATGGGTAAAAAAACAATGGTCCAAACCTCATGTCTTTGTCATAATTTGTTCAAATGTTATTGGAGTTTTTACCCTTGTATGATGGCTAAAATTCAGGTGACTAAATCCATGGAGGCCAGAGAGAAAAAAGTGGTTCAAATGAAAGAAAATTGCTCAGCATTGCGTCAGTTTGGCTGGATGCTGTGCGAGAATAAAGGCTACCTTACAGGCTCAACATGTCCAATCCTAAAAGTTGCTGTGAGAAAGCTGCACTGCTCTGTCAACAGAGCTCGGTGCTTATTATCGCATGTATTAGGTTACGAAATCTGACTTTTTGGATATACTGGTAATGCAATGGTAGAAAGTCCCCACTGAAAGTTTCAGAACGTGAATAATCATATTTGTCTTTAAAATGCATTTTAAACATCAGTAAGTTGAATTTCATCACCAAAGCCCAATTTCACCCACTCTGGGCAGTTATTTCCCTCTCCTACCCTCTCTGTGCTGCTCACTCCCTGGGTTGTGGTGACATTCACACAGCCGTTTTTGTCTATGTCACTGTGACACTGCGTTATGAGAGACAGCCCTCTACCCCTCGCCTCCTCCGGTTCTCTTTGTGTCTGCGCAACTATGCCTCATTCAGCCGTACAGCTCTACTGCAGCACGCGGGCGCTCACACACGCACAGCGACCTTAAGCAACAGAGTTGGGTTTCATAATAGAGTTTGTCTGTGTGTTCGGTTCTTTGTCATGTTTTGTTATAGAAATAGTTGGTTCACAGTCAGGAAAAGGGATTGCCCTCAATATTAGGACTGGGGATTTCCAGGGACCTCACGATACGATACTTAGGTGCCGATACGATGTGCATTGCCATTCGTTACAGTGTAGTAAACAGATCGCTTAGCATACGTCTGCTGCAGAGAGACGAGAACATGAGAGAACGAGTTTTGATCAGTCAGGGAAATTAAAGGGGCTGAAAACAAATTGGCTCCCTATTAAAAAAAAGAAGAAGACCGAGAACAATCTATGAAGGGAATATACTGGAGGTTCGGTGCAGGTACCACCCAACTAGCGCAAAAATTATATGCCAATATGTAACTGTTAAAAAAAGAAAAAATATGCATAACTACTCAACATGTAGGCTAGCTACTGTACTTTAACTCTGCTCAGTGTCAGGACTTATGTACTCTCACACTCCTACTTACTCTGACACACATACCCACACACACGCATACGTCAGACATATGTACACATTACGTAACCCTACTCCCCGTCTGTGCTCTATGCCCGGCCTGTCTGGATGTTAACATATTGCTGTAGGATTAAGGTCACTAGTACCAACGGCAGGCCCGGGGAAGTGAGGATCACTTCCTCCCTCTGCCATCTCCATACTAACTCTATATCTGTCTAATTTCTTCCTATTCCTGTCTTTTGGTTACCAGATATCTATCCATATAGCCGCAAGCAGGTGCTGCACTGATCCATCAGCTTCAACATGACAACATGGCATTTAACGTGCTTAGGGTTGTGTAATTCTACTTACATTCCCCAAATTCCCAGGTTTTTCCTGAAATCCTGGTTGGAGGATTCCAGATTTCCTGCTTATTCCTTCTTGATTCTGGGAATCTTCCAATCGGGATTTCGGAAAAACTTAAGACTTTTGGGAAAGTTAACCAGAACTTTCGAACCCTAAACATGATTCGGTCGAGTAGTTTTATTGTGGCTTCCAGTCAGCGTGGTGCAGAAATACACTTTCAGGACACACCTTGAAAAGTGGTTGGTGCCATTTTGAAAACAGAATTGCTTGTGTTTAAACGTTTAAAACATTTCCTGGGAAAATCACTGGTATACCGTAAAGGTCTCCAAGCTGCAGAGCAAGGTTCATAACATATCATGTACCCTCAGGTCGGCACAGTCTCTTTCTTTAACTAAACATGAAAACGCTCTCAAAATAGTCTTCTGAGCCACATGATAAATGTATCAACTATCATGTTGCCATTCACCTGTAGCTGTATGAGCCTGGGAATTGGGCCTATTCTTCCCATCAAGTCAAATACAATTCCACACCATCCTTGGCATTTGTTATTTTATTAGGATAACTATTAGCTGTTGCAAAAGCAGCAGCTACTCTTCCTGGGGTCCACACATAACATGAAACATGACACAATACTCAACATTAATAGACAAGAATAGCTCAGAATTGGACAGAAAAACAGAAGATTTGTTATTGAAGGCACACACAGCCTACATATCAATACATGCACACAAACGATCTAGGTGAAATGGGGGAGAGGCGTTGTGTCGCGAGGTGTTGCTTTATCTGTTTCTTTGCTGCTTATTTGAGCAATATGAGATGGAAGGTAGTTCCATGCAATAATGGCTCTATATAATACTGTACGCTTTCTTGAAATTGTTCTGTATTTTTGGACTGTGAAAAGACCCCTGGTGGCGTGTGTGTGTGTGTGTGTGTGTGTGTGTGTGTGTGTGTGTGTGTGTGTGTGTGTGTGTGTGTGTGTGTGTGTGTGTGTGTGTGTGTGTGTGTCAGAGCTGTGTGTAAGTTGACTACGCAAACAATTTGGGATTTAACACGTTCATGTTTCTTATAAAAAGTAACACAGTCAGTCTCTCCTCAACTCTTAGCCAAGAGAGACTGGCATGCATAGAATTTACATCAGCCCTCTGATTACAATGAAGAACAAGACGTGCCTCTCTGTTCTGGGCCAGCTGCAGCTTAACTAGGTATTTCCTTGCCGCACTGGACCACACGACTGGAGAATAATGAAGATTAGACAAAACTAGAGCCTGCAGGACTTGCTTTTTGGTGTGGTGTCAAAAAAAAGCACAGCATCGCTTACAAGCACACCACTTACAAGTACACCACTTACAAGTACACCACTTACAAGTACACCACTTACAAGTACACCACTTACAAGCACACCACTTACAAGCACACCACTTACAAGCACACCACTTACAAGCACACCACTTATAAGCACACCACTTACAAGCACACCACTTACAAGCACACCACTTACAAGCTCACCACTTACAAGCTCACCACTTACAAGCACACCACTTACAAGCAGTTCAACATGTGTTGGTGATATCTATCTTAGACCATGGAAGGTGGAGCATCACAGAGAACATGGTGTCTTTTGGGGCAATGTAACTAACGTGACATATTTCCTGTTATGTTCTTTTTGAGCCAACACTGCGCACACACACACAGAGAGAGAGGGAGCTTAGTGCATGTGTTTGTCATAATTGGGGCAGCAACAGTCTATGTTAGCATTTGACTCATGCATGCTGGCCAATTAACTGTTCGTTCTCCTATGTTACTTGAATGAGCATATTTAATCTGGGCTCTGAAGTGTATTTTGTGCTCTTTCTCCCTCCTTCCTCTCTCTCTCTCGGGTAATAGTCACAGAGCACCGTCACCCCTGCCACCCGCTCTCTGTGCTGTTACTGTCGCCATAACAACCAGAGCCTGGACGCTCTCTCTCTGTCTCTCTCCCCCTTTCTCTTTCTCAAAGTCGTGAGCATACTTGTTTTTCTCCCTCTCTCTCTCTCTGTTTACCTGTTTTGTCTTCTTGACCAACCCTTTTGCTACGATACCTTCACAACGCTCCCACGGGAAGTTCCGTTCAAACTTCTCTCCTCTCTCTTTTCTCCCATCCCTCTCCCCGTCTGCCTTTTAGTTCCCTTGTGTTGGTGTGAGAGCCCAGCTCTGTGAGGTGTGCCCATTTCCCCCTGTGCTGTGGCCCTCCTTCCCACTCTGTGTACCCTGAACCCTGTCCCCCAGAATGTTTTATGCAACCAGGCCCGGGCCCAGCTCCATAGTTTTACATTTGTTTCACTGCCTACTCACCCAGCTGAGACATACCGTTCAAAACAACACCGACACCGACACGTTGAGGCAGTGGAAATGTACAGGTAGGGTGGCAGCGGAGGTCAGACAGACACAAAAGGTTTGCCAGAAACAAAGTATAGAGTGACTGGCTATGTGAAGCAGGGGGACAGGCTTGCAGGCATGGAGGGAGAGGAGCAAACGAGCAGAGTGTACAGGCATCCCCACCCCCTGGTTCCCGTGGAGCAGCACGGAGCTGCAGCAGATGCACCACCGTCCAGTGAACCACAGGAGCCATTGGTTCAACATTTGACTTTGAAACGAATAGTCGAGGGTGGCTGAGAGCAACTGAAAATATCCTGTTGACGAGACCAGGTGGAGGCTCTGTACAAGGTGTTTATATATTGTGAGGCCATGGAAGTGCAAATAGTTCAGACATGCGCACACGCGTGTAAGTAAGTCCACTGCATTATTCGGTGGCAGATTTGTTTCATTTAAACGCCCCAAAAGACTCTTTCACAAGCACTAGTTGGGCTTTTCATAATTGCAGAAAGCACACCCAGAGCTGGTTCCTCGGCCCAGCAGCAGCTCCTATTTTTGGGTTAGGTTTTGTGTGTGTGTGTGTGTGTGTGTGTGTGTGTGTGTGTGTGTGTGTGTGTGTGTGTGTGTGTGTGTGTGTGTGTGTGTGTGTGTGTGTGTGTGTGTGTGTGTGTGTGTGTGTGTGTGTGTGTGTGTGTGTGTGTGTGTGAGAGCCCTGGATACTGGGTGAGCAGATGGGAACAATAGGGATGGAGACACAGCTGGGCCTGGGGATAACGTAATGATTGAACAGACTGGCAGGGCAGGTACTACAAAGGCTGTGTCACGCTGTCACTGTCACAAAATAGCTGCTCCCCATCCAAGAATACAGGTGTTTTATGTGAGTGTGTGTGCTCAATGTTTTGCACTTGTCATCAGGGCTCTATATTAAACATTGTCATTGGTAGCAGTGGTTCTCCCAATTTATAAAAGTTAGGAGGACGACATAACATTTAGCAGCACCAGAAAATATTGTTTGAATCGATTGAGGAATATCCTAATAGATGCTATAGCTACTTCTGAGGCACATGTTGTGCTCTAGAAACTAGTATGTGATCCTGTAAATATATATGTTGACGCAAATACCAGTCGTTTGTGGACTATTAGGTTTCTACATTGTGAAAAGCACAATCTTCCATAAAAATGTTAAGTCTATTTAAGAACATCGTTAGTGGGTGAAGACATGCGAGACATCTGTCATTCATTCATTGCTGTGATCATTGATCTCCTGAAGAAGTTATCCCTTTTTCCTTTCTTCCTGTGCCCCCAAACGTTCGGATGTCGACTCCTAGCAAAGTTACCAGGTCGTTAGCTAGCTAGCTATTGAGGTAACGTGACTGAACAAGGCGTAAACAATTGGCCCATGGGGGGAAAAATGTAATATGGCCAGCCAATCTGCCGTAGAAAGAACAAATGTCTGTAATACGGGTCATCTCTTTTGAACTGTTTGTGTTAGAAACAAGCCGTTGTCGCTGTAGTAAATGGCACAACCATGATGCTAATGACTATGCGCAACAACAACAAACATGTCTAAAGCACTGAAGTCTAATCGTTACTATTATTATCTCGTGCTCCTATATGAAACATATGCTCCTATATGAAACATCCAGGTTGTAGAGCAAAATATTTAGGTGCAAATGCAATCCAAAATGGTCCCACATTAGAGCCCTGTTACATGCACGTGTGTGTGTGTGTGTGTGTGTGTGTGTGTGTGTGTGTGTGTGTGTGTGTGTGTGTGTGTGTGTGTGTGTGTGTGTGTGTGTGTGTGTGTGTGTGTGTGTGTGTGTGTGTGTGTGTGTGTGTGTGTGTGTGTGTGTGTGTGTGTGTGTGTGTGCGTGTGTGTGTTGGGAGGAAATAGTTGGGAAGTCTGTTTTGTACAGCAGTAAACAAATCCAGCACATTGTTTTGTCCCTCTTTCCTTTTGCTATGTCACTCAACGGGTACATTCTGACTTGGATTGAAATGTTGTTTATAAGTGTCAATTACTCAGTCCATGCCTCCCTTTCATTTGCTGAGACTGATTGTGTAAACAGAGAGAAATGTGAGCTAAAATACTTGCGCAAAGTCTAGGCGTGTCTATGGAAATGTGTGTTAGTGTTGCTACTCTTTGGGACGTGAGGAAATACACTCAAAAACAATGTTTGGGTATTTTTTTTTGTCATTAGTCCACTGTTGATACAGTCCCAACATGTTTTGCATGTCAGCGGTCAAGTTTTCAAGATATTGGACTTTCAAGATGAAAGGTGTCACCAGCCCACATCATATGAAAATAACAAAAGATAGTTTTTGGGTGATGTATTATCAAGCTAGCAACCTTCACAGGGCTGGTTCTACCTTTTCTTTCCTCTCCTCCTTCCTCTCTTGTTTCTAGCTCTTTCTTCCACAAGGTGGGGACTGGAGTGTAAAGATGTGGGTTACTGTTTGCAGCCTCCACACGTGTGTTTGTGTGTGTGTGTGTGGTGTGTGTGTGTTGGAAATTGATCTGGGTAAGCTGGATGGGTTTGTGTGTTTGAAAGGGTCCCGTGATCGAAGTCCGCTGCATTGTTTTGAACGTCCCCCTTTCCTTCCTTATTCCCTCGTTCCCCCTGTCTGAATGAACTCTCTTACCTCTGTTACCTAAGGCAGCCTTGCTAAGGGGGAGGTGTCTGCTGACGACATACTGACACTACCGGTGGAAGGGGGGTTTGTGACGGGCAGGCAGGGCCGGGCTGCTTTCAACGCCTCATCGTTTTATAATGGTCCCAAAAGCCTTCTGTCCTTTGTGGCGGTGGCCCTGGTTACAGAACCATGCTCTCTATTCTTTGTGAGACTGGGGCAGCATGGCAGAGGCAGAGTAGAGCTGACACGGATACTCTGGCTTGACAAGAGGACAGACATGAAACCCATTCCAGAGTAGGAGTATATCATCGTTCATACAGAGATGATGGGTAAGTGTCTAAATCCTGAGTAAGGGGGAGTCTGGCTCGAGCAAGAGCTGAATGGCAGTGGAGAGGTTTTATCATATTGTCAGGTTTGGTATACTTTTTATGTTTACCACTTAGTCTTTGAGAGTTTCTCTAAGCTTGAGCATCTTTTGGACTTTCTTTCCAACCTTTAATAGTCTATATATGCGTACATAGACACACACACACACACACCCCTACCCTCCGCCCCCCACTAGGGGCCCGGCTCCAGCATGAGCACTTATGTAAGGAGTGTTTAGTAGTTTCCTGGTTGCTGTGAGCCTGACTCACAACTCACATTGCCAGCCGCTCACAGGTTCAGTAAGTCGGTAGGAAAAACTTCTCATCAGATAAACAGATAGCGACAGAGACAAAGGTAAACAAGAAGATCGGTTCTGCCTTACAGCTTTGAGGCAGACTTTTTCAACTAGAGGAAGTGTGTTAGTGAGTTCGGGAGCAGACAGCGGTACTTGGACTCGGACCACCTATTTCCTCACCATCAGATCAGGGGAACGGAGAGGGAGACTACTCAGAGAGGGGCAAACTGCACGCCTGCTACACGCTCTCTGGACACCCCACACACCCCTCACGGAGACTAAGCATGCTGCTGCTGGAAGAGTCTGAGACCTTTACAGGTAGGCGATCCCCTGAACCCCGCTGCCACACTGACCCTTATGACCGCAGCATGTCGGGGTGATGTCTGAGGAGGACACTTCGAATGAATAAATGATGACCCGGAAAAAGAGGTGTGGATGGATTATTTGGTGTTTTTACATTGTGGTTACGGTCTGTGAATTGGAGTTGTTTTGTAAGTGTGCGCACCAGCGTTGTGTAACACTCCCTACTTATGCATTAGTTTGACACCCGCTAGCCTTTCATTCTTTCTCTTCACTCTCATATTGTTCCCTGTTGGGGAGCACTTCGTTTATTTGATCTGGGGGCTATTTGATTGACTGTTTCTATGGTAACCTAAACAAGTGGGAGGATTAGTGTTAGGTTAAACTGGTAGTAGTCTGGCTGGGTGCAACATTAGGAGCAACACATGGTCAACTACAACAACCATGTTTTTATACACGACAGCCCACATCATACAGGGATGTGGCCACGTTGTTTCTATACGATTGGGATTACTGCTAGCCTGTGGTTCGGTCTTGTTATCCTCTTCTTTCTGTCCATTCCTCTGGTTTTGGTAGTTGATTGGATGGACAGTTGTTGTGATCCTAGTGGGGCCACCTCCTAGATGGTCATGGGGGAATTCTCCATTAGGGTATGAACGTTTTAAACGAAAATGGGATCATTAACGTGGAGAAAAATCCCTGACTGAAAAATATACAGTACCAGTCAAAAGTTTGGAGACGCCTACTCATTCCAGGGTTTTTTCGTAGAATAATAGCAAAGACATAAACAATGAAATAACATATGTGGAATCATGTAGTAACCAAAAACGTGTTAAACACATCTAAATATATTTGCGATCCTTTAAAGTAGCCACCCTTTGCCTTGATGACAGCTTTGTACAGGCTTGGCATTCTCTCAACCAGCTTCTCCTGGAATGCTTTTCCAACAGTCTCGAAGGAGTTCCCACATATGCTGAGCACTTGTTGGCTGCTTTTCCTTCACTCTGTGGTCCAACTCATCCCAAACCATCTCATTTGGATTGAGGTTGGGTGATTGTGGAGGCCAGGTCATCTGATACAGCACTCATCACTCTCCTCCTTTGTCAAAAAGCCCTTAAACAGCCTGGAGGTGTGTCAAATGATAGTCCCACTAAGCGCAAACCAGATGGGATGTTGCTGTGGAATGCTGTGGTAGCCATGCTGGTTAAGCATGCCTTGAATAAATTAGACTGTGTCACCTTGAATAAATTTAGACCATTAGCACCATCACACCTCCTCCATGCTTCACGGTGGGAGCCACACATGCGGACATCATCCGTTCACCTACTCTGCGTCTCACAAAGACACTGCGGTTGGAACCAAAAATCTCAAATTTGGACTCATCAGACCAAAGGACAGATTTCCACTGGTCTAATGTCCAAAAAGTTCAAATGATTGAGTGACCCAGTTGGTGCAATGGGCAGAGCGTGCTGTGGTGTGTAGGGGGGCTATGGAAAGTCACTGGGGTGGCTAGGTGTGATTAATTTGGGTTTCCATTAAAGCGGGGGAAAAACACTTCTGATCTGTGATATGCTAAGTGAATAACGTGATGCGCCTCAGCTTGTAAAATTTTGCTTTGATTTATTAGGGCGGGTCAAGTTTACCGTTGAAGCTGCTTCACTCAACTCTGCCACACGGCCCACCACTACGGTGTTTAGTTAGCTTCTTAGCTACCTGTAAAAAGCATTAGCGGTATTCGCCTTGGCCTATTTAGTTAGCTCGAACCAGCTAATCTGCCACTGCCAAGATGGATATCAGAAATTGGCTTCGTCAAAGCACCCAAACCAAGCCAAAGGAAAGGAGAGCAATGAGCAGCAGCATCAAACCGCCCGAGGCCACCGCCAAGCCCAGCAGCGACGAGTGCAGAGCCTGCCCACCCTTCCACAAGCACCACTAGGATAATGGTGCCACAGCCCCCTCTACTTCCGACTGTTCCTGACGATCTTGGAACAGAGGACCCAGCCCAGGTTTGCCTAGAATCCTATCCTAGCCGCAGGTTTTCTGTCGGAAAACATTCATTTAATAGCAACTGGCTCATAGGAAGATGAGAAACGTTCGGCCTCTGAGGGTTGTTTCCTATGGAAGCAATTGTAAAACACACAAGAACAACTTGCTTGGGGCTGTTGAAATTGCTGCACTCACTCACACACACACACACACACACTGTTTTAGGGGAAGGGCTGTCATACGTTGTTGATGGCAATAGAACATATGGTTTTGTTTGTGAAATCCGAATCTAAATTGTACAAATCGGTCTGTTTTGTCAGTGGTTTATGATTGGGTGTGTACATGATTTAGGTGAATGATGAGGTGTGTTTGTGTGTACGGGACGCACAGTTCTTGGGATTATGTAACAGCCAGAGGCTGCTGTTACATAAGCTTCCCTCTACCTTCGTCCATGATCATTGCACTGGTGGCCTGTGTGTGTGTGTGTGTCAACAGGAGTAAGAAATGGAGACAGAAAATGGGTCATCCTCCTGTGCTTCCTTGCCACGGGGTGGTAAGCGCAGGGAGAGGGGCAGAACCCGTTGAGCTCATAGATTTCAATACAGCCTATTGACCACTTTCTTAGCCCTTCTTTGTTCACAGCTGCAGTACTCCGAGATCTTCCAAGTTGGCACATCTTGACCTTTCTCACGTCGAACTTACACAGGAAGCCTTCTATTAGGTTGATACTGATTTGTGTCTTTTGTGAATAATCTCCTCCGGCTCACATGGTCCCTGTGTAATTTATACCCACTTGAGAGTTAATCATGCGTATTGCAATTTCTGGTTAGTGCCTGTCTGGTAAATCTTTTGGCCTGATGTGAAACTGATGACAACCTCCTGAAAAGTTGGCCTGTATTGAAGCTTCCAGCAGTCTTCCTGCTCTGTGCCCTGTAGTCGCTCAGGGAACATGTGTTGCTGCTGTGATGCTGCGCACAGGGTCTTCTCTCTGGTTTTTGTAGTAAAACTCACTCGTGCGCTGGATTGAGCGTAATCTATAATCTCTTTTAACTTGACGTAGATGGAGAGAGGGAGACCGCTCTAGTAGGGCCATTTTTTTCTCCGCCTTTTTCAGTGTGTCAGTTCACAAAAGTGTGTGTGTGTGTGTGTGTGTGTGTGTGTGTGTGTGTGTGTGTGTGTGTGTGTGTGTGTGTGTGTGTGTGTGTGTGTGTGTGTGTGTGTGTGTGTGTGTGTGTGTGTGTGTGTGTGTGTGTGTGAATTAAATTCTCAGTGTAAAAACAAATGTCTCTCCATTTGTATTTTCCCTAATCAGACCTTGTTTTATTCTTTCTGGTTCCTAGTAGACAAAAAGGCGTCCTCCAGTCAGAAGCAGTGTTAGTTTATCTGATTCTGGTTTGGTGGTTTGTGGGACCTGCAGAGTTAGTCATTTCTATTCTGCGGCGTGTTCTCGCTCCGGAAAACGTTCTGGTACGCCTGCCTGGTAGCTGGTGTGACAGAGGCCAAGCCTGGAGCCTGTTGAAGAGCTGTGGAGGTGTCCGGTCTAAACCTGCAGGCTCTGGTCTTCTGGAACTGGAGTGGGTCGTTAGTCGCTGTGGTAACCCGCTCGTCCCCGACACATGCTACTGGCAACCCTGTCTACCACAGGCCCCTCTGACCCAGCCTGTGATGGGGGGGGGGGGTGTATCGATAGTTGCATTGACTCCCAAGTATTGATTTGTAAAAAATATTTTATAAATTGCTAGGTAGTGCTAGTCACTTATTTTTCATCCTATGTATTGTTCTCCATCTTTTTAAATAGTGAACATGTTTTCAGCACTTTTATTTCCATGACTGATCAAAACAAATGTCCTCTTGTCTCTTTAGAGCAGACGTATAGTGAGCAATATGTTTGGAACATCAAAATCACAGTATCGAATCGCAATACATATAGAATAAGTATTGAGAATCGCAATACATATAGAATAAGTATTGAGAATCGCAATAAATATAGTATGGGCACCTAAGTGTCTTGATAATATCGTATCGTTAGGTCCCTGGGAATTCCCAGCCCTAGTTTCAACTGTTTCTCAACTTCTCACATGTTTTATCGATGGCAACACATATATGATCTACCGTAAAACTTCAGTTACTAAAAAAAAATCACTGACTACAACCGCCGCTTATTAAAGACAGGCTTCTATTTGAGCCAGGCGTGTATTTATTTACTTGCCTTTTTCTGGTCCACGTCAGACAAACGTTGAAGACGTCATTCTCTCACTCGTTTTGGATCAATTCCAAAATGCCTGGCTGTTGCCTTGCCAGAATTTTGCACTGCGAATTTGATCACTGCTAGCTTGAGTTTGATGTCGCCAGGGCTAGCAACGATGATGGATTCCAATGTTGTTGTTTTTTAAACATTTTATGCAGATGACTGTGGGAATATCAAAGATGTGTCCATGGTAACCGTGTAAACAATTTCATTTAGATCCGGTGTTTATTTGAAACGGGTGTTTCTTTGCTGGAATGATGCCTGGCTGTTAAATGGCAAAGGTGGCGATTTGAAGTTTTACTGTGTACCAACACCTACTTTCAGGGGCTTGATGTTTTGATTAGTTGCCGAAGTTGAGTCAAGTGTGGTAGAATAGATCAAATAGACTTTTGTGAAATGACTGGGTTGCGAAACGCTGGGTTAAAAAGTGATTGGTGAAGAGAAAGTGGTACTCTTTCGAGACCAATCATTGTCTGAGTGGCACATACAAGGGAGACCATGACAACCTCGAGCCACTGTTGTCGTCATGGCACCCCCTGGGATTCTCCAGGGCACACTGCCACTCTGGGTTGATAATTGTCTGTCTTTGGTAGTCGGTACTACGCACATGCTGCTACTCTGTTGTCGGCGCCGCGTGACGCTAGCCAGAGCTGGCTGTAGAGCTGCCAGTGTTACATAAACAGCCAAGCCAGTGTATCATGGTTGTGTAACCCTGTGGCTTTTTTGAAGACGCCCCTACTTTACACCCATCCCAGAAACCCCAGCCCCTCCATACGAAGGAGGGGTTAGTCAGTCAGCCACAGGGGAAACAGGAGAGAGAGAGGGAGGGAGTCGGGGAAGGTCTGCTGCGTGTGTAAATGCGACGCTCCTTTAAGAAGCACAGTATGCATACGAGTCAAATGAATGTGAAAGAGCGTGAAGTGGAAAAAATGGTCTGCATTCTCCATGCTTCTGGACTGAATTATGGCAGGAAGTTGAATGGCAGTCTGTCGTCGCTGTGGTGACCTTTTGTGTGTAGTCAGTTTTTTTTTGGGGGGGGGGCGTTTTTTGCCTCAAATGCCTCCATTATGACCCCCTCCCACGACCCCAGTTGCGGCTGCCTCCCCCCCCAAAGTAGACCCCTGCCCCCAGGTCCAGTGATGTCTATAGATAAGAGACAGTCTCTTCAGTCAGAGGACTAATGTATCCCCTCTCCCATTTGTACTGTAACTGTTTTCTGTGGTTGTGGAATGGAGCCAGGCAGGAGAATTATGAATGAGTGTCAATTCTCTGTATTCAGTTTATTCTCTGAAGAGGATTACGAGCTAGTGGGTTTAGAGAGACCAGAGATACTGTTTTGGTACACTGCATTGTTCATCTCGAACTAGGCACGGCAGAATTTTCCACACAAAATAACACCACAAGAGCAAACAAACATATGGCTTAGTGGCGTACTGTAGGGGTAGCGGGGGAGCGCTGTACACTGTTTCCCTCAGAATGCCCTTTGTCCCCAGGAAGGAAACCGTGTTGGGGGTCGGTGGTGTCGGGTCCTGAGGCCTATTCTGCGGCATTTAACTTGAATAACTGGATCATTTCCTTGCCTCGGTTCATTTCACTCCATGGCTGTTTTACTATTTGATATCCCAGCAGTCCTTTGTCAGACCACCCCTCCCTCTAATAGGATTACTCGGGTTGGACGGCTGAGTTTGGGGGAGGGAGGGGGGGTTGATTTAACCCATATCCCTGTATTATGTTCCCCAACCTTGTGTAGTAATAGTCTGTCGTGCTACAGTGTGACGCGACGCCACCGCCCCTTTTAACTCACTGGCTCTTATGATTGGGCGACTGCCACGGCTCGATGTGTGTGTAGTGTCGTTGCCATGGAGCTAGTCCACTCCGTCCCTGCTCACAGAAACCAGGGGAGATTGTGTATTGCCATGATTTGTTCAGTACCATTCAGAAAGTTAAATTTTTTTGGTTTCCTGGGTCCTGTGTTGGGAGAATGGAACTTTTATTTTGGTTATGTAACGGTGGGTTGTGTACTGTAACATCGTGTCCCCCACTGTTTGGTTGGACAGTGCTGACGTTCTCCTCAAGGTGTGTGTGCGTCCACTGGCAACTCACCTGGTCAGAGGCTCCTCCTATAGCAATACTAATCCAGAATCGCTTAACGATATAGAGTGACGTTGTTAAAATTCATGTTTGGATGCCGGCTAGTTTAACTTGGCCCGATGAGGCTTTGGTCTACATGGTAAAGCCTTAACATAACCTACCATCCCACACCACCCCCCCCCTGGTGCCAGTGGGTTTTGTCTTGATGGCAGGAGGGTTGGGGTAATTGAGGATCTTGATCATCAAAGCTGACCTAGCTATTAATAGGCTTAGTGCCGGCTATTGCATAAACATGCTTACTACACCGGTCACGCACATTAGGCTTGGGAGGTATCCAGATTGTCATACCTTCATACCGACCTTGTGCCATCCTGGGATATTCGTTAATACTGGCACTGAACACTAGGGGCACAATTTTCAAACTCCACTTAGCATCTGTAATCTGAAGGTTAGCAATGCTAACAAGTACATGTCAAATCCCCATTAAAAAAGAAATGCTAACGAGGGCAGGGTTAACATGTTATACAGTCTCTGGCCTAAACTATTTGCAGGACGGACCTACCAGCTCAAAGTTATACAAGTAACTAAAAAATGCCACTCACCGTTTGCTGCACGCACAAAATAAATATTAAACAGCAAGGCTCTGCTGTTAGCAAGTCGATGCTTGATTTTGGAAGACTCTAACCACTCCATACCCTTGTCTTGTAACCTTCATGAATTTTTGAAAGATACGTTTTCTTTGTAAGTCTCCTTTTGCATGGGTTTGGCCCTGGCCCTAACACCTAACACATATTCATTAAGGCATGCAACAGAAAACATTTGTTTTCTGAATTATCTCTGTTTCAGTCTGTTTTTTCCCCTTTATTTTAACCTTTGACCCAGTGCAGGGAGGGGGGGGGGGTTACTGGTGATGTAGAGCAAGGACTGATAAAATGCCTGGCAATCGACAAAGGGTTTGCTTCCTACAGAAGGGTCATTTTAAGCTATGATCCGTCCCAGAGAGAATTTTGACGTCTGTAATTTTACAGGGGCTGTAACGGAGGGACAAAGCCCAGATATACAACAAGTATACTTAAACAAACTTTAAGCAATCTTCTGGATTACATTGTGTATCCCTAAATGGTTTAATTACCTATTTCATATGGGAAGGGTTTGGTGCCCAACCTTTCAGTAACCTCTGTACACTGAGTGTACAAAACATTAGGAACACCAGCTCTTTCCATGACATCGACTGACCAGGTGAATCCTATGATCCTTTGATGTCCCCTGTTAATCAGTGTAGATGAAGGAGAGGAGACAAGTTAATGAAATATTTTTAAGCCTTGAGACAATTGAGACATGGATTGTGTGCCATTCAGAGGGCAAGACAAAATATGAATGTGCCTTTGAACAGGGTATGTTAGTTAGTAGATGCCAGGTGCACCGGTTTGAGTCATTGGGTTAAAGTTCTTGAGTAACTATACTTTAAAGTACTACTTAAGTAGTTTTTGGGGTATCTGTACTTTACTATACTGTTTATATTTTTGACAACTTTTACTTCACTGTATTCCTAAAGAAAATAATGTACTTTTTACTCCTTAAATGTTCCCAGGGTGCAGTATAGGGTACTGTTTTGACCAGGGTGCAGTGTATAAGGTACTGTTTTGACCAGGGTGCAGTGTATAGGGTGCTGTTTTGACCAGGGTGCAGTGTATAGGGTGCTGTTTTGACCAGGGTGCAGTGTATATGGTGCTGTTTTGACCAGGGTGCAGTGTATATGGTGCTGTTTTGACCAGGGTGCAGTGTATAGGGTGCTGTTTTGACCAGGGTGCAGTGTATAGGGTGCTGTTTTGACCAGGGTGCAGTGTATAGGGTGCTGTTTTGACCAGGGTGCAGTGTATAGGGTGCTGTTTTGGATGCAACCTCAATGAAACAACAAGCTCCAAGTGTTCCTACCTCCTCAAAATCAGGTTGTAACACAAAACAAAATGAAAAAAGTCACGGGGTGAATACTTTCTGAAGGCACTGTATTTGCTTTGTCTATTTTGCTCTTGGTTAGGTGGGTCTGGGTTGAGCTGTATTGGGTTGGATTGGGCCTGTCAGTGTTGGCTACAATGAGACAGTTGAGATGTATGTGGTTCATATTGAGAGGGGAGGGGCTGCTTATGTGGGCAGTACCTTTGACTGACAAAGCTGGTGATTTAAACCGGTCTGTCCATGAAGCACCAAAAGCCCCCCTGCCCATAACCCCAGCACCAGCGCTCAGTGTTTCATAAGTGCTCCATGTTTATGAGCACTTACATAAGCACCTCAGATCTAGTCCAGAGTGCCTCCTGTCTGCAGGGAAGGAGGGCCAGACAGAGTCGTATCCAGCTCTGGCCAAGTTACTCCCTCCTAAACACAAAGGATTACTGTCTCAATGGATCTTAAATATAAATCCTTCTGGGTCTTTTTTTGAAACTGTTCTTGAATCAGTCTATACCACTCCTTCAGTGATGGAGAAATCCATGCCCTGTTATACAGCATGCCTTTCTAGGTGTTCAATCGACATACATTTTCCTTGATTTTACATCTTGCATATCGTGATCTCCTCCCTCCTTCTCTCTCCACAGACCAGCCTCATAGCGCTCCCTTCAGCTCGGAGAATGAAGCGCAGGGAGGGGACTCTGCGAGATGGCAGTGCACCGCCCCATCTACCTCACCCTCGGGGGAGACGCCGACCCACCCCTCTCGACCGTCCTCACGGCCCGAGAGCCAAAGCCCCTCGCGGTCCCTGAGGGAAACCAAAAAGAGCTCCCTCTCCTACTCCAACAAACCCGCACACATGAGGAGGAACATCAGGTATGACCTCTTACAACATCCAAACTCGCATATATACAGAGAGCAACATCCAATATAGGCCCTTAACCAACTTCAAAGATTCAATGAACAGAGATATTCAACCATTAATTCCCTAACTTGTGATCTTAATCATCCCTACTGCACACGTAGTGCATCTAAAGCTGTGTTCTCCAGTGTTCTCTAGCCTGTCTCGCTGGTTTTCTCTCGTGAATGAAGATCTCTGTATTACTCAGTCTGGCAACAAGTCAACCACGCTGCCATGAGTGGGATTATTTCCCAAGTGTTTATTACATTATTAAAGCTCTCTCTCACACACAGACAGATATACTCAAACACCCATACGGCGATAAACAGACATGCACACAAATACACTCTAAACCAGCGTTTCCTAAACTCTGTCCTCCGGACCCCCACATTATTTCTTTATTTTTTAACCTTTTTTTCCTGAGGGCCGAGTTTGCACTAAACACATACAGCATTAGTAATGTACTGTATCCCCATGCAATCTGGCACACTCTAGTCAGTCTGTTGGCCCTATAACAGAGATGGATGCCTGAAGCCTATTCTGAGATCTCTACTCTCCCTCTCCTCTTCTCTCTCTCGCTCTCTCTCTCTCTCTCTCTCTCTGGGATGTAGAATGCTGTTGAGGGAGCACCAGTTGGAGGCGGTGACCAAAGCTGCCCAGCAGGAGGAGCTAGAGAGGCGGCAGAGGCTGGAGCAGCAGAGGAAGGAAGGGCACTTCCCCGTTCCCCTGCTACCCGAGTACACTCCAGGTAGGACACACACACACACATGATTGATAGCTGGAGGGTGAAATCAGAAATGTTTGTGTCAAATCAGAAATGTTTTTGTATTGAAATATAACATATCATAATGTCAAAGTACTTGACTTGATACTTAACCCACTCCGGTAACGAACCACTGCATATATGCCTCTGTCCCCTCCAGGAGATCAGAGTGTGTCTGCTAGCGTGGCCGAACGGGACCATGTGATATGCCTGAGCACCAGTTACAGCAGCACTAATGTCAGCGAGGACGACTCCAAGGCTCTGATCACAGAAGCACACGCCCCAAAACAAGGTGAGACCCCAGTCACTATGAGACACCGATTTTTAGTATCGCTCATTAAAACGGAGACTGACTGTGGTCGTCCTGCGCCAGGCGGCCAGATTTCCATGTTTGATATGCTTGGTAATGTTATGACCCGTTTCTCTAGGTTTTCAATGTCACTCATTATACCTTGTAAACAGAAATGACCTTGTGTGGGTCAGATACTTACTGTGTGTCAAGTAATGGAAATGGTCTCGCTGTAGAGTGTACTTTTTATGAAAGTGCTTCATGAAATTAGCTCAAGATAGCATGGGTTAGTTATCGACTGGGACCGGCTCTGAGCAGTCTTAGATGGATCAGCTGGCTAGAGAAGGAGAGTCGCTATAGTATAGAACGATGTAAGCTCCGGTGGGCATCGAGTGCTTTTCCTCTGCTGGCCATGACAGGCACTTATTCACACAGACACACACACACACACACCAGTCTGCTTGTGGGTATAGATCCACACCGAACAGATTCGTTCCCAATTAAAGCCAGCGGGGTGGATGGGGGTTCATCAGAAACCGGTCTGGTGTTGCTGGGTCCTGCGTATGAGGGAAGGCAGGATAAGGTGATAATGTCAGAAATGGAAGTTGGTTTATGGAGCAAATAGCTGGTTAATCCTGGTTAATGTCAGCGCCAGCCAGCGCCAGCCAGCCTCGGCGCCAGCCAGCCTCAGCCCAGGCAGTGCGGTGACATTTCTGCCCAGGGTTATATAAACCGTCCTCCACTACTATAATCTAACTTGTATAACCACCTATTCACCAGATTTATATAAGCCCTCTATCAACGGCTCTCCACGTCATCTATATTAAGTGATAAGTAACGTTTGTTAGACTTCAGATGTGGCATGGAGGATGCCTATGTCTAACAAACATTACTTATCACTTTAATATAGATGACGTAGAGAGACATTTAGAAGCTATGGATATTATCTTTATTTTTTGGGGCAAACCGATTTTGACGTGGCTATTTGAGACGAGGTCAGATGGGAACTTTAAAAAAAAAATATTTGCTTACCTAAAGATACGAAGACAAATATAATGGCAGAATTATTATTTTTTTTAACTTTCATTTCATAGAGTTTGTAAAAACACATGCCATCTTTTGGAGAAATGGTGTTATTGAAACACTAATTATTGAATCGAACATAATATTTTGTTTAACCTTTATTTAACTAGTCAGTTGAGAACAAATTCTTATTTTCAATGACGGCCTAGGAACTGTGGGTTAACTGCCTGTTCAGGGGCAGAACGACAGATTTGTACCTTGTCAGCTCAGGGATTTGAACTTGCAACCTTTCGGCTGCTAGTCCAACGCTCTAACCACTAGGCTACCCTGCCGCCCCGTATGTTAGGCAGTATTGTGTAACATAATGGTCACAATGACTGTTTTGATCAAAAGACAACTGCACAATGCAATGGAAACAGGGTATTATATGCATCAGGGATGGGCAACTTTGATGTGGGTGGGGGCCAACAAAAAACGGAACTCATCATGAGGGGCCACAGAGGCTCACCAGCAAAACATTTTAGCGGCCCCCCTTCTGACATTGTAAAGATAATTTCCTGCAATTCTACACGTTTTTCCATCGGGTGCTGTTTTTAATATAACTGATGATCAATGGGCCCCACCCCGGTTGCCAAGTTGCCCATCCCTGATGTAGATGTATATTAACCGTTTCTCCATTTCCATCTACAATACTAACAAAAACACTTGTGTCCCTCTTTTTCTTTCTCTTTCTCAACCGTAGACGTGATCGAGCTGAGCTCCGACGAGGACGACGCCCTACAGATCAGCAGCGAGTCCACCAATGAGGAGGAGGAGGACCGGTCGGCGGGACCCGAGGCGACCGGCGCCCACGCAAACGACGCTGTGAACCAACCGGACGCCCAGGGGCGTGTCTTGGTCAACCTGAACCACCCAACCGAGGAGGCAGACCTGTTCCTCTCCCCTCAGCTGGCCCGGGTCGTCAAACCTCATCAGGTACAACTGACTCAGTACAGACATGGATTTTCTCGTTAACACAGGCAGCCTAGCAGTTAGTATAGGGACCGTTTCCCTGATCCATATTAAGCCTAAAAAGCACTTTCAATGAAGTTTGTCTGTCTCTGATGAAACCCCATGGAGACAAACCATTGTATACAATGCAGTCAAACAAATGCAACAATTTTAATGAGTTGAATCTAATGATCCCACTTCTTCTGTCTCTCTCTCTCTCTCTCTCTCTCTCTCTCGCCCTTCTCTCCGTCAGATCGGTGGGATCCGTTTCCTCTATGACAACCTGGTTGAGTCTCTGGAGCGCTATGAGAGCAGCGGTGGCTTCGGCTGTATCCTGGCCCACAGCATGGGCCTGGGCAAGACCCTGCAGGTCATCTCCTTCATAGACGTTGTGCTCAGACACACCCAGGCCCACACTGTGCTCGCCATCGTGCCTGTGAGTGACTTCCTGTACTCTGTTCTCTCTCTGCGTTCGGTGTTCCCTTTGTAATCAAATCGAATGTTATTCGTCACATGCGTTGTAAACAACAGGGGTGGCCTAACAGTGAGATGCCTACTTGCGTACATACCGGATGTAGCTTGTGGTCTCTTGACTGAGAATTTACTCTTCCTCTCTCTCACACTCTTTCTCTCTCTGTATATATATATTTTTATATAGGTCAACACGCTACAGAACTGGCTGGCCGAATTTAACCTCTGGGTCCCGACCTTTGATGCGCTACCCGTGGACGTGGACCCCACCCAGGTCTCCCCGCGCACCTTCAAGGTCCACATCCTGAACGACGAGCACAAGTGAGTTTCCCATCCTCTCTGGGAACGGAGATCTCCCATTCCCTCCTCTTCAAAAGCTGAAGCCGCCTTAGGCTTGATCATGGTTTTGTGTTTGTGCGGGACTAGAGATGATTCACTCATAGCCCTCGCTCTGCTTCTGCTTAAGTGTTCTGCGTCACACAACTTCCTAAGATTTGGCTCTAGCACTCCACTGCTGTGTATCAAGTGTGTGGCTTTCCATCGCACACAGCTTTGCACACACACACACACTACTGCTCTCCTGCAGACTTGTCATAGCAGTTGACCCAGTGACCTAATCGCTTCCTCTGCTCCATCCCTCTCTTTCTCTCCCTTTCTTGCTGTTCCTCATCCTGTCCTCTATCGACCCCTCCCTCGCTCCCTACCTCTCTGTGAGTGAAGTGAAGCCGAGTCTTCGGCATCTGGCTCTATCATTTTTTCCCCCATGTGTTAATAAGTCTCTCTGTAAGCCTGGCCGCGCTCATCAGACAAACCACACAGTGTTGCAGAGTTATCAGTCAATGATCCCGACTGTACAGGAACCAGGGAAATGTTTGTTTAAAAAAAAATAATAATAATAATTCATAAAGATGCACAAACAAGACTCCTCTATCGCCCAAGTGTGTCACTACTTCCAGTCTACTTAAATGTGTCTAAATGGCTGTGCTGTTTATGTGTCGAATGTTGTCACTGATGTGCTATCTCTCTTTTCCTCTGTTCTCTCTGCTCTTTCTCCCTCTGCTCTTTCTCTCTCTGCTCTCTTTCTTTCTGTGTGCGCTCCGTCGTCTTCTTTTCTCAGAACCACGACTACCAGAGCGAAGGTGATCTCTGACTGGTCGCGGGACGGCGGCGTGCTCCTGATGGGATATGAGATGTATCGCCTGCTGTCCCTGAAGAAGAGCTTTGTGGCGGGCCGGAAGAAGTCCAAGAAGGCCCAAGGACCGGTGGTCATCGACCTGGACGAAGAGGACCGGCATCAGGAGCTCCTCAAAGGTCAGTAGGTCAAAGGGCACGGTCTGCACTTTTCAGACCATGGCAGCTTTTCTTACATCAACGCAAGGCCATCTGCACACAAGGCTTTTTCTCGATGTGTCACCCTTTGTTAGAACCCATGTTACTGTCGATAACAGTCACACAGTAGCTCCGTCACTTTAGCATGACTCACAGCTGCCATTTATGAGTGACTCAGATAACATGAGTCACATAGATGAATTTGAACATAAAGTAAATAGTTTGGATCGTACTCCTACATACACATCTTCAGGGCTACCATTGTACCTGAAATGGCTCTTAACTTGACATCCTCCCCCCCCTCTCTCTTCCTCTGCCCTCCTGTAGGCATAGAGAAGGCCCTGTCTCGCCCCGGCCCGGACATGGTGATCTGTGACGAGGGCCACCGCATTAAGAACTGCCACGCCAGCACCTCGCAGGCCCTGAAGAACATCCGTACCCGGCGGCGTGTGGTCCTCACGGGATACCCCCTCCAGAACAACCTGATAGAGTACTGGTGCATGGTGGACTTTGTCAGGCCTGACTTCCTGGGCACCAGGCAGGAGTTCAGTAACATGTTTGAGAGGCCCATTCTGAACGGGCAGTGTGTGGACAGCACGCCGCAGGACGTCCAACTGATGAGATACCGAAGTCATGTCCTCCATAGCCTGCTGGAGGGCTTTGTCCAGAGGTGAGACTGAGAGATCTCTGGCTTGGTGCAGCTGGTTAGAACCCACATGAACCGATGCTAGGGCAGTATCTCTTTTCTGGGACACTTTATAGGCCAGTTTCCCAGATGAAGTCTGTTCCTGGACTAAAAAGCACTTTCAAATAGAGATTCTAGTTGTAGTCTGGTTGTGTTTGTTCGTGAACGTGGAGACCCACAGCATACGGCAGAGATATGTGGTCTAACTCGGGTTGTATTTGTTCCCAGGCGTGGTCACGACGTGTTGAGAGACCAGCTCCCCTCCAAGGATGAGCACGTGATACTGGTGCGACTGTCGCCCCTGCAGAGGGCCCTCTACACAGAGTTTATGAACCGCTTCAGAGAGGCAGGCAACAGCGGCTGGCTCAGCCTCAACCCACTCAAGGCCTTCTGCGTCTGCTGCAAGGTGTGTGTGTGTGGCTCTCTGTTTTGGCATGCACAGGAATTAAAAACCGTTGTGAAGTACATGTATATCATATTCTGTATACATGTCCACATTTTCATTCAGACGTCATCCTAATATTGTAGTAATGTTTGCCTGCACCAGATCTGGAACCACACAGACGTGCTGTACGAGACACTGCAGAAGGAGAATCTGGCCAATGAGCAGGACCTGGACCTGGATGACATCACCAACAGCCACGCCCGCTGCCCCGCCCCCAACCAGAAGGGCAAGACTCCGGAGGACCCCAACAGCATCGGAGGGCTGAGTCTCAACGCTCTGCAGGAGAAGGCCAATCAGGTCATCACCTACGAATGGGTACGCAGCCACACTTCACTGCCAAGCCTTTGGTTTTCCACTCCGTTTAAGTGGCAGTTGGTTGTCATCGTGGATTTATGCCGCTTGGGGAAACTATTTGAGGACTGCTCATTTAGCATAGGTTTCAGTGAAGCCTGGTTATTACCTGTGCACTACAATTACACTGTGCTGACTTATCTCTCTCGCGCTCTCTCTGTTGCAGGCGAAGGAGATCATGTCTGACTATAAGCCAGGGATTTTGGAGAACTCTGCTAAGATGGTCCTGCTGTTCCACCTGATCGACGAGAGCGTCAGGAAGGGAGACAAGATCTTGGTCTTCAGGTCGGCACAAAAACAAGACCTCGCGTTTGACTGTTTTGTTTCCTGTTTTGATCTTCAGTTTTTACACGTTTTTCTTTTAGCCATGTCAAATCTTAACTGGCGGCAGGTTGCCTAGCGTCTGTGCCCTTGAGCAAGGCACTTAACCCTAATTGCTCCTGTATGTTGCTCTGGATAAGAGCGTCTGCTAAATGACGTAAATATAAAATGGCAGCATATTTCGACGGACACACCTCATCTCAACTGGTTTAATTAGTTTGTAATTTCCAAGGACCCCTCCTCACCGTATCGCCCTCTCCACTATGTCTCCTGCAGCCAGAGTTTGTCCACCCTCTCGGTCATCGAGGAATTCTTGGCCAAGAGGCCCATACCGGCGGGCAGTGCCAGAGAGGGCCACAACCAAAACTGGCTCCGCAACCACAACTACTACAGTATGTTTTATTTGTGCTTCCCATGACTGTATGTGTGTGTGTACATATGCATGCAGACATACAGTAAAGTATTCAGACCCCTTTTTCCACATTTTGTTACATTATAACATACAGCCTTGTTCTAAAATGGATTTTTTTTAAGATATGTTCCTCATCCATCTACACACACTAACCCATAATAACCAAGTGGGAAAACTGTTTTTTTTAGAAATGTTTGCAAATTTAAGAAAAGACAGATACCTTATTTACATAAGTATTCAGATCCTTTGCTATGGGACTCAAACTGGAGCTCAGGTGCCTCCTGTTTCCGTTGAACATCCTTGAGCTGTTTCTTCAACTTGATTTGGAGTTAGTGGTGCAGCAGATCACAAAACTCCCGGTTCGGATCGCGGTTTTGAGTCGCGGATGGGATCGGTATTCGGATCGCGGTTTTGAGTCGCGGACGGGATCGGTATTCGGATCGCGGTTTTGAGTCGCGGACGGGATCGGTATTCGGATCGCGGTTTTGAGTCGCGGACGGGATCGGTATTCGGATCGCGGTTTTGAGTCGCGGGCGGGATCAGTATTCGGATCGCGGTTTTGAGTCGCGGATGGGGATCAGTATTCGGAACGCGGTTTTGAGTCACGGATGGGATCAGTATTCGGATCGCGGTTTTGAGTCACGGATGGGATCAGTATTCGGATCGCGGTTTTGAGTCACGGATGGGATCAGTATTCGGATCGCGGTTTTGAGTCACGGATGGGATCAGTATTCGGATCGCGGTTTTGAGTCACGGATGGGATCAGTATTCGGATCAGCAACATAACAAAGAGGAGACAAATATAACTTTGCTTTACATGTATTACTTAGAGCAAGGAACTTTTCAATGTTAAAATAAAATCTTAAATATTCAATACTCAATTGTTTAATTAAAGTGCAATATGAGGCATGATACCTTCTTCCGTTGAACAATAGTGTATGAAAAAATGTGCCTGTGTCCAGATCAGAAAGCAAAGCAGACCTGAGCTTATAACTTCAAATTCATTTTCAAAAAGATGAGGATGTCTACATTGTCTGGGGAGAGGGTCGACCTCTTTGCAGTCACTATGTCCCCTGCTGTGGAGAACACCCTCTCGCTAGGGTCTGAAGTGCCAGGTACAGCCAGGTAGCATCTTGCCATCATGGCAATGTGAGGGTATTTACACTCGTTGTTTTTCCACCATGCCAGTGGCTCACCGCCCACTGGAAGGCTGCTTGCTGCCTTGTAGGATGCCACCTCCTCTTTGATGGTGTTGGCAAACGTCTTGCCCGTGTCCTTGCTCACAAAGGTCTCCCCGAAACGCTCCTTCATGGCCAAATGATTTTGCGGCGGAGATGCCTCGGAGTCTGCTCCTGTCGGCTCTGTGGCTTGACCCTGCAGAAAGAAATGACTTGCTCTATTAAACTAACTAATTAATTATTTTCATAACTATAATTGTGGCAATAACATTTAATAAAAGCCAGTATTATTCCAAATCAAAAAATGGATGATTCTAATAGCGATAGCATAAACTAAAATTAGACTGCAGTATATTTATTAAGTAATTCACTCTTATTTTATTGTTTTACCTCTTCGGTGGCCACAATCTCATTGGTGAGATCACTGTATGTCCTCCGGTGTAGGGCAGGGTCGAGGTGAGACAGGGACTTGAACCTTGGATCCAGTGCAGTACATCTATGGAGGTAGTGACTAGTGACTGTGCCGCCATTCCTCACTTACGGCCACGGATTGTAGAATCCTTGTTTTCAGAGGTAGGATCATGGACACAGACAGTTTCTGTGCTCAATAGGGTTGAGTTTTGAGGGGTTTGAGCTCC
Source organism: Oncorhynchus gorbuscha (assembly GCF_021184085.1). Taxonomy (NCBI): domain Eukaryota; kingdom Metazoa; phylum Chordata; class Actinopteri; order Salmoniformes; family Salmonidae; genus Oncorhynchus; species Oncorhynchus gorbuscha. The sequence goes on along the minus strand of NC_060175.1, from coordinate 68,455,897 downwards.
TGGAGGACCTCCTCTGCCACGTTCACGGCATCATCAGACAAGTTGACAATGTCTTCATGTTTTTTTTTCGGGGTCTTGTCTGTCACTGCCGCTCAAGATGGCTCTCCAACATGTCATAAGTGGAGGTCCATCTTGTTGTGACATGGTGTCTGAGCTTGTGGGTCGGTAGCTGTAACATTTCCTGCTTGGTCTCAAGCACATGAGCGGCTGTTGTGCTTCGGTGGAAAGAGGAAACCACCTTCCTGATCCTCCCAAGGAGGCGGTCCATCTGGTTACCTGAGATTCCCCTTTAGGATGCTAAATTGATCACATGTGCAAAGCAAGCTATGTGTGGCTCCAGTCCAGCCTCTATCACTGCATTTATTTGGTGTTTGGGATATTGCTATCGGGCCTCTCTAGCTTGCACTCTGCTACTGCTCCTAGCAGTACCTGCGCCATATTTGTGCCTGTGTGACTCTCATAGAAGGGGCCTGTCTGTAGCACCGGACTTCATCTCCCACTCCTCTGTGGAGTAGTGAGCAGTCACAGTCACATAGCTTTCTGTTACCCGGGAGGTCCACTCCTCTGTGGTGTAGTGAGCAGTCACAGTCACATAGCTTTCTGTTACCCGGGAGGTCCACTCCTCTGTGGTGTAGTGAGCAGTCACAGTCACATAGCTTTCTGTTACCCGGGAGGTCCACTCCTCTGTGGTGTAGTGAGCAGTCACAGTCACATAGCTTTCTGTTACCCGGGAGGTCCACTCCTCTGTGGTGTAGTGAGCAGTCACAGTCACATAGCTTTCTGTTACCCGGGAGGTCCACTCCTCTGTGGTGTAGTGAGCAGTCACAGTCACATAGCTTTCTGTTACCCGGGAGGTCCACTCCTCTGTGGTGTAGTGAGCAGTCACAGTCACATAGCTTTCTGTTACCCGGGAGGTCCACTCCTCTGTGGTGTAGTGAGCAGTCACAGTCACATAGCTTTCTGTTGCCCTGGAGGTCAACCCGTCTGTGGCGAGGGAAACAGAGGATGCCTTGGATAATTCGTCGACAATTTTAATATTTTCCTGTTCATAGAGATCTGGCACGATCTTCATACTGAAGTGGGTGCGCGAGGGGATTTCGTAGCGTGGCTCAAGCACTTTTATCATATTTTGAAACCCTTTGTTTTCCACAACAGCGTATGGCCTCATATCTGCAGCGACAAACATCCCAATAGATTTGGTGATGGCTTCAGCCCGGTCTGAATCTGCAGCAAAGAGCTGCTTAAATGCCACGGTGAGAAGTTGTTGTCTTCTTGGCTGAGTTGGCTCCCGTCACTGACACACCAGGGTGACGACACTTTAAATGTGTGGCCACGCCCGATGTATTTCCATGATCATACGGCTTTCTTGTGGCACAATGCCTACGCACCCACCCTTCTTCCGTCGTCACATTTGACAGGGAAGCCAAAATTCTCCCATACATGATACTTAAATGAAGCCAGTTCTTCAGCTCCTCCGCTAGCCACGGCTGTCATTGCGCTTTTTTTCTACGTGACTTTTTACAACGCGAGCATCCAGGATTGATTCGTTGGGATTCAACATGCCCAGTACACGCAACTGCCTTTAAAGAAAAAAAAGGATCAACTCAACCTTCAGTCTTCAGCGTGAAACACGGCATCTGTCTTGTCTTTATCTTTTCACTGCAACTCTGCATCGAGATTTAGGGAATTATTCATTTAAAAAGTAGCAGTGGCAGTAAAACAGTATTTCACACTATGATGGTTGAACTATGGGTTCCTGTGCGTGCCGAACCGCGTCCGAACCGTACGGACCATGGAGTAACTACGGTCCCTTACACCACTAATTGGAGTGCACCTGTGGTAAATTCAATTGATTGGACGTGATTTGGAAAGGCGCACATCTGACTATATAAGGTCCCTCCGTTGACAGTGCATGTCAGATTAAAAACCAAGCCATGAGGTTGAAGGAATTGTCTGTAGAGCTCTGAGACAGGATTGTGTCAAGGCACAGATCTGGGGATGGGTACCAACACATTTCTGCAGCATTGAAGGTCCCCAAGAACACAGGGACCTCCATCATTCTTAAATGGAAGAAGTCTGGAACCACCAAGACTCTCCCTAGAGCTGGCCACCCGGGCAAACTGAGCAATCGGGGGAGAAGGGCCTTGGTCAGGGAGGTGACCAAGAACCCGATGGTCACTCTGACAGAGTTCCTCTGGTTACATGGGAGAATCCTCCAGAAGGACAACCATCTCTGCAGCACTCCACCAATCAGGCCTTTATGGTAGAGTGGCCAGATGGAAGCCACCCATCAGTAAAAGGCACACGACTGCCTGCTTGGAGTTTGCCAAAAGGCACCTAAAGTACTCAAAGACCATGAGAAACAAGATTCTCTGGTCTGATGAAAACAATATTGAACTCTTTGGCCTGAATGCCAAGCGTCACGTCTGGGGGAAACCTGGCACCGCTCATCACCTGGCCAATACCATCCCTACGGTGAAGCATGGAGGTGGCAGCATCATGCTGTGGGGATGTTTTTCAGCAGCAGGGACTGGGACACCAGTCAGGATTGAGGAATAGATGAACGGAGAAAATGACAGAGATCCTTGATGAAAACCTGCTCCAGGTTGAACCCTGGACTTGAACCCGATCGAAAATCTCTGGAGAGACCTGAAAGTAGCTCTGCAGCGACGCTTGACAGAACCTGACAGAGCTTGAGAGGATCTGCAAAGAAAATGGGAGAAACTCACTAAATATAGGTGCCAAGCTTGTATCGTCCTACCGATGAATACTGGAGGCTGTAATCGCTGCCAAAGGTGCTTCAACAGAGTACTGAGTAAAGGGGTCTGAATGCTTATGTATATGTGATATTTCCGTTTTTTATTTTTAATACATTTGCCTTAAACGTCTCAACCACTGCTGTCACCACATCACCCTGACTCCCATTTATCCAGTGATATATTTTACTGTAGTTATACACACGTGTTATTCAGCCTCTCCAACCCATGCTGCCGATTTTCCTATTGACTTACATTGACTATCGCCACCTGCTGGTTATCTTGGTGTCTCTCCATTGTTCTTGGTGCCTGTGTGTTGGAGACCGGGGAATGACTCTTTCTATGGTTCCTTGCTTTAGGACTGGATGGGAGCACGTCTGCCTCCGAGAGAGAGAGACTCATCAACCAGTTCAACGACCCGTCCAACACCTCCACTTTGGTCTTTCTGCTTTCCACCAGGTAATAGACCTCAGGAACACACTGGCAGAAATAATTATCATTTGTTTATAATCCTGCTTCTGTACAGTCACACTAGAAACCACGTTCGTTACAAACACAATCCCTCATTCACACACTCACTCTCTCACACACACACAGTCTTACACACACACAGTCAGTCTCTCACACACACACAGTCGTACACACACAAAACATACACACCTCAGGTCAGTGACGTGTGCTTCTCCCCATCCCCAGGGCTGGCTGCCTGGGGGTAAACCTGATCGGGGCTAACCGCGTGGTGGTTTTCGATGCCTCCTGGAACCCCTGTCACGACGCCCAGGCTGTGTGTAGAGTATACCGCTACGGCCAGAAGAAACCCTGCCACATCTTCCGCCTGGTCTGTGACTTCACCCTGGAGAAGAAGATCTACGACCGACAGATCTCCAAGCAGGGCATGTCTGGTAAGTAACCAGCTAACCAAACAAACGCATAGAATGGAATAGAATAGATACTGACTACATACGGGCTACACACTGGCCTGCCGAGTCTACTAGGCTTACTATTGCGTGAACCTCTATCGGTACTGCAGAGTCTACTCTTACCCCAAGCCCCCCCCTGCTAGTTGCACTTCATCCAGCCAGTCCACTTCACTAGCACACACTACATTGTGTGTGATGCACAGCAGTCCTCTGAGCTCTGTCGGACTCTGCGAAGTCATGACTCCTTTCAGGCTAAGTGCACTCCATTGCATCCCTACTCTACTTCACGTGCACCACGGCCAAAGTGCTTTGACGCAATTGTTTTTTTTAAACACGATGCATCGGTCCTCTCCAATTTCAGCTCTGCTGTGCACACAAACAGAGAAGGCCCACGCTCTTAGAATTGTAGTTGAAAATCCTCTTCTTCTTCCCCTCTTCTCTGCAGACCGAGTGGTGGATGACCTGAACCCCATGCTGTCGTTCACACGGCGGGAGGTGGAGTCTCTGCTGCACTTTGTGGAGGAGGAGCCTGACGTGTCACAGGTGCAGCTGCAGTCCCGCCAGGAGATGGAGGCGAGCATCAGACAGGCCTGCCAGCTCTACCCTCACTTAGTCACCAAGGTAACAGATCATCTATGTACACACTCTACATCAGACAGGCCTGCCAGCTCTACCCTCACTTAGTCACCAAGGTAACAAATCACCTATGTACAAACACTACCTCAGACAGGCCTGCCAGCTCAATCTTCACCTCATCCCCAAGGTTAGAACTACACTAGATAAATAGATAGATCTATGCACTCTGACTTCTAGAAAGATTTGAGTCTAGTTAACCTCTACATTTCTCCCAAGTTTTCACCATCATTGTAAAGCCCTAGTTATTTTGTTGCTTTGACAAAGTAAATGCTGAAGATTATAATTTATTTAATGTGGTTAGTGATTCATTTTAAGGTAAAACAAAAAAAACATGTCCCTCATTTTAAGCTCAACCCTGTTACTTAAACCAAACTCTCATTTTAATATGGTGAAATTAATCCTTAAATGTTTTTAACATCTAATAGTCAAAGCATAGTGTAAAAGGAGGTGAGCCGGTTCTACTCTTTTTGGGCATTTTATGGGGTTTTGTGGTGGAAACTGAATGGGTCTAGCATTACACAGCAACCACGTTACCCATAGATATACAGGGTAGCATTTTTTAAATCAATTTTCTCTTTTTTTGTGAATCTTGCATTCAATTGCCCCTCCTTGTTACACATGACAAGCTTTTATTCCCCTTGTCACGGGGAAATTAATGGCTAATTTGAGATGAAATCGTCAACCCTGTTACTTTAGGTGTATGTGTGTATATATATATATATATTCAGTGCCTTCGGAAACTATTCAGACCCCTTGACTTTTTCCCCATTTTGTTACATTCCAGCCTTATTCTAAAATGGATGAAATACATACAAACCCTCAGCAATACACACATACCCCACAATGACAAAGTGAAAACAGGTTTTTAGAAATGTTTGCAAATGTATTAAAAATTAACAGAACTACCTTATTTACATAGGTATTCAATACTTATGTGAATGTAATATTTAAAATATATATATAAATAAGCAAAAAATTCTAAACCTGTTTTTGCTCTGTCATTATGGGGTATTGTGTGTAGATTGACGAGATAAAAAAAAATATTGAATCGATTTTAGAATAAGGCTGTAACCTAGAAAAATGTGGGAAAAGTCAAGGGGCCTGAATAGTTTCTGATGGCGCTGTACATATCTATAAACACCATACCCTATCAAACACTCTACCCACACCTGTTCACCAAGGTAAGAACTACAATAGAGTTCACTATTTCATATGGGATGGGTTTGGTGCCCAACTGTTAAATAACCTCTATCATTTATAATGAACGTACAAAACATGCTCTTTCCATGACAACCTGGATTCACCTGGTCAGTCTAACGCTATGATCCCTTATTGATGTCACCTCTTAAATCCAATTCAATCACTGTAGATCAGGGGTTGGCAACCTAAGGCACGCGTGCCAGCCTTGGCACGTGAGGGTATTTGCTTTGGCCACCCCCAAAAATAAAAATAAATAACTAAGCCTTGGCTTGATGTTTATTTATCTCACTAATTACATTTTTTTATAAACTGGAGAAGATAATTGAAATTGCATTGGTATGTCAATCCTGATTTCGCCAATGGGCTTTCATGATTTTGCAGGAGTTTCATATTATTAGTTCAGTGCAAGATGACCCGCCTCGCCTCTCCCGCCAAATTCAAAACCAAGTCAGCATTGAAGATGAGAGATTAGTTTTCACGTCACGTGGCTATCAGCTAGCAAGCCTACTTTTGTCATTTTAAAAAGTTCAGGGGCGCAAAATGTCATCAGCAAAGAAAAATAAGGCAGATGTCTGCACATTTATTGCCTCTTCTTGGACTAAGGAATATGGATAGGTTTTACTGAAGGACCGGTCTGTTTGCGCCCCTGTGTTGTAAAACTGTTGTTTGTCGGACATCAAGTGTACGACGTCATTTTGAAACGAGACATGAGAAAAAGGTCACGCGTGAGGGGGACACGGCTGAAGGAATGCAGGGCCATGGAGGCTTTCCTCAGCAGTTCGCAGGCGTTATTTGATGGATTGCCTAACGAAGGCACAATCATCTCATAGACCAAAGACATGCCTGCGCCTGTCAGAACTGTTGAAAGGCGCGTTACAGAGACTGTTGAAAATGTATAGGAGCAGCAAACTGTTGCTTTAAAAACAAACAAAAAATGCACCTATGTGGCTCTTGATGAGAGTGGATGTGAATAACATTCCACGTCTGGCAGTTGTTGCAAGATACTGTGATTCAGAGCAGGTACGCGAGGAGCTGCTTTGTCTCGGACCCATGCCTGATACTACTAAAGGGGAAGATGAGGCAAAAGCTTTCACGGGTCATTTTGAGGAGAGTGGTGTCGCTTTTCTTAAAAACATATTCGCTATCGCAACTGCCGGTGCCCCCGCTATGGTGGGGAAACAAAAGATTTTGCAGAGCTGATTTTGAAGATGAGCTGGGCCCACCCCGTGTCACTGTATCAAGAGAATCTGTGTTCTAAGATCAAGCCTGTGGTGCTAATGGACAGTGCCTCTGTTTAGCTGTGGAATTCTGCTGTTTTTGTGGGCAAATTAGACATACAATAGACACTTAGTTGTAATGCACCGTATGACAATCATAACTGGCACGCAGGGCGTTTAGAAATGGTAGGATCAATTGTAAATTGGCACTCCACGCACGAAAGGTTGCCGACCCCTGGTGTAGATGAAGGGGAGGAGACCGGTTAAAGCAGGATTTTTGAGCCTTGAGACGATTGAGACGTGGATTGTGTGTGCGTGCCATTCAGAGGGCGAATGGGCAAGACTAAATATTTAAGTGCCTTCGAACGGGGTATGGTAGTAGGTACCAGACGCACCGGTTTTAGTGTGTCAAGAACTGCAACACTGCAACAACAACAACAAATCACGCTCAACAGTTTCCTGTGTGTCGCAAGAATGGTCCACCATACAACTTGACACAACTGTAGGAAGCATTGGAGCCAGTATCCCTGTGGATTGCTTTCAACACTTTGTAGAGTCCATGCCCCGACGAATTGAGGCTGTTCTGAGGGCAAAGTGGGTTGCAACTCACAATTAGGAAGGTGTTCCTAATGTTTTGTACACTCTGGATATAATTATTATTTTGATCAAACTACTCTCCATTGCCGGTCTCTCTAGCAACCCTTCCACCACGATTCTCTCCTGGTGGACCGGCGGGAGATGAAGCTCACCAAAGCAGAGAAGAAGGCTGCCAAAAAGAGCTACGAGGACGAGAAGCGTGCGTCGGTGCCCTACACGCGGCCCTCTTACGCCCACTACTACCCCGCCAGCGACCAGAGCCTCACCAACATCCCTGCCTTCAGCCAGCGCAACTGGTGAGATGGTCCCCCAAAGACAGACATTCTCTTAGTTCCTGTTTTCACCTGAATAATCTATTTTCTCAGTAACATACTGTACAATACTACAGTTGCTTAGTCAATGTGATACCAAGTTTTTATTTCCTTTAAACTGTTTTTTTAACCCTCCACCCTCAATTTGGACTGCCAATTCACCACCCTCATCTTTCCTCTCCCTTGACCCCCCCCCCCCCCCCCGGTTTCAGGCGCCCACCCCCTCGCCAAGAGGAGAAGCCCGTGGCCAGCGTCCGCCCCGTTCAGTCAACTCCAATTCCCATGTTGCCTCGCCAGGCGTCCCATGCCTCCGCCTCCACGGCAGATTCCGACTCCAGCTCGGGCTTTCCCGTCAACTACCTGCAGAAGGCAGGCGTCTTCGTCCAGAAGATCGTCACCACCACAGATATCGTGATACCAGGAACCAACAGTTCAACTGATGTCAAGGCCAGGATCAGTGCAGGAGAGAGCATCCATGTCATCAGAGGAACTAAAGGGACCTACATCAGAACCTGTGACGGGAGGATCTTTGCCATCCGTGCTGCAAGCAAGCTCAAGGCAGGGGAGGAGAACTCAGCCGTTGCACCCAAAAGTAGCAATCCCAACTCAACTCTTAGTCAGTATAAATTCTACCCGTTTGGTCCATATGGATCTGTTGTTGAGTGCTGATGGTTTCTGTTAATCTCGACCAGAGAGCAGTATCTGACCCGTCTGTCTGTCTTCCCTCCCCTCCCTCAGACACCCAGAAGGCATCGGAGGACTCGGCGAACGGCACCAGCGGCTGTGTGACTCGCCCGCTCTCCCCTGACAGCCCCGAGATCCTGAGCGAGCTCCAGAGGTACACAGCTGCATCCGGAAACAAGATCCAGCAGCAGCAGGCCTCCAAGGCTCTGTCTGCAGGATCCTTGGACACGGCGCTGGCAGAGAGCACCAATGGCAGCAGCGTGACCAGCCATGTCAAGCCCTGGGGAGAGACCACGGCCCAGCCCAACACAGACTCCACGGCCGCCCTGGACCTGAAGGGCACCAAGCGCAAAGCCTCCACCCCGTCTGCCGACGAATGGGCCAACAACAAGCAGCTGGCCCCCGGCAAGCGCACCTCGGCCCCGTTGCCCCCCCGGGGCTTTCCCTTCACCAGGGGTTACGGCCTCCCGCCCATGGGCCTCAACCCGGCCATGCTGGGTTCCATTGAGCAACCCCTTTTCATGGGAACTGGCTCGCCCTACTTCCAGCCCCACAGCCAGATGGGTGACCCCTGTCTCATGTTCCCCATGACCTCTGACCCCTTCGGCCTGGGTGACGGCACCCTAACTAGCTCCTCCTCCAGGTCTTCCTCCTCCACCACTACCAGCTCCTCCTCGGCTGCCTCTGACTCGGCCTCCCTGGCTCCCTTCATGCTGGGTGCTGGTATGGCTGGCATGCTGCCCCCAGATTTCCCCATGTCCTACGGCCAGTCCGTGGGCATGTACCCGAGCTCGCTGCTCCCTGGGGGGCTCCCGGCCGCCACCCCAGGCCCCGCTGGCTCCAGCTTCCTCTCCCACTTCCCCTCCTCTGGCCTGATGGGGGCGGGGCTGGGTCGCTCTGACGCCCACGGCTCGGCAGAGAACGCAGGTAGTAGCTCAGACAGCGATGACGATGATGTCATTGAGGTGACTGGACAATGAGAGCCTCCAACCGCAGGGAGGAGGCATGTGGGTTGTAGGGGGCAGTTAGTGGATTGTTGGTGCTAGATCTGAAGAGGAAGGGAAGGGACAATCAAGTCCCATCCACCTCCACTAGCCCTTTTTCCCATCCCAAGTGCAACATGCACGCCGTTCAGAAAATGAGTCTGTATTGGAATATAACACAAACTGGACAAAGCAACGAATCCTTATGCTGAATATCTCATTTAAAAAGAAGAAAATAGAAGAACTGAGCACCAGAGAGAACGTAGATTAAAAGGAAACGGACTTGGGGCTTCCAAAATGTTCTGTCCTGTCCTTATTCAAATCACTGAAGCGACAGCTGGGTTTGAACCTACAGTGACCCTGAATCGCCACCAGGGTGTACTGTTTGTTCAGAAGACTGACTAATTCGCTTGGTTGTCTTCTAAAACTTTTGCATTTTTCCAACAGTTGATGATAGACTAGGTTAATAACTAACTGACAGTAGACTAGAGTTAATAAATCAAATTGAGAGACATAGTTGGTAGTAATTATGGTATGGCACAAAATATCTGTTAGACGATATTGTTCTTGATTGTCATTATTTTCTACTGAATATTATTTTATATGGTAGTCCTACTCTAAAACTGTTTTCAAAATCAATTTGATTTGCTCTTGAATTAACTGCCAGGACAGAAGTGTTGAGTTTTTTTGAGAAATTGGATGACAATCCGAAAATGGGCGAGTCGAGACGGAAATCCAAGAAACCGTTAGGGTCTTTGTTGGGTGAAAATCTAAAAAGTAAGAACCTTCAACTCAAAGAATGTACGCTTATTTACGCCTTTAATGCAGATCTTTGGGACAGGCGTCACTTTTGGGAAGATCTGAATTCCACGTTTTATGTCATCTGCATTTTTCTGATTTGATTGCCTTGTCTACCGGTGATGATGTGAAAACATTGCTCTTGCGAAGGGCCAACTGTCCAAAGGGACGGTGAATTGAAAATGCCTTGCCTCTGTCTCTGAATGTTACCCAGTGGGAGTAGAGAAATAGCGAGACGGGCAGTCCTAGGGACCTGGATCTCACCCATAGTCTTACTGTAGCTTCTCTAAGTGATGCAAATATGACCTGTGACACCTCTGTGTGTGTGTCCCCTTCCCTTCTGTTTCTGCACTGGGTACCCAAGTGTTCTAGAGTAGAGAACTTGTCTCATAGTGGCTCGCTCTGTCTCGGTGGATAGCTTGAACACTTGTTTTCTGCTCCTTTGTCTCATCTCTGGCATATGTGATTTCAACTGGAAAAACAACCCAGGGTTCAAGGGGTCATTGTCAAACCAAAATAATTTGAGCAAATTCAAAAATAGCTGTGCCAAAAAAAAACTTCAAGCACTCTCCAGAGAGGATTATTCTCTGACGCGACCAAATGTCACCAACTGCTATTGGCCTAAAGAAGAGGGTGTCTTACGAATTTGGTCACAGAATGTTATTACTGACTCTGTTGTGAGCTCATTGTTAAGGGGGGGGGGGGGTTGTTAAGTGTGTGAGACCTGGGTCTGTTTAATTAATAAACAGCACTTTTTATTTTCATTACTTCTGACTGTTACTGTCCCTCTCATTACTTACATAGGCTTACTTTCTCAATCCAACCCATTTTGGGAAGAGGGAAGGCCAGCCCACCACCTCCACCAAGTCCCTAGCCTTGAGTCTCTTCAGCAAGAGCTTTAAACTCCAATTCTTGCATTTATTACGATACCCTCGTATCATCAGACTTGTTCTTCTTTTCATTCATACCACACTTAATGTGCTTTTCTTTTTTCAATGTTTGAATTTACCAAATTCATGTATTTATGACAGTGCATATTTATTCATTCTTATTTTAAATGTTTGTACTTTTTTGTTCTGTTTTTGTTTGTAAGGGGATTTTTTTTTTTTACGTTCATTTACTGGAACACGGCAATTATTAGGTTCCATAACTTGAGAAATGTGATTTATTTGACATCTGACTCAGTGTGTGAGTTTCAGGACCAACCAGTCACGGGCGGTCAAACCACTTATTAGCAGAGAGAAAATGTCACCCAGTGCTCTTGTTTTTTGTTCATATCATCCAGATGTTCATTTGAATCTATATATCCTAATGGCAAATGAAAGCCCGTTCCCTCAGTTTAATGTTTTCAGTTGTTGTACCACTCAATCTTTTTCATAGCTTTCTACTTGAATTTCAGTATTTATTTATAAATCGATTCAGTCAGCCACCAACTGACTGTCCAGTAAATTCCATTTAGTTAAAAGGGATACTTCGGGAAGTTAGGGTAGTTTTTGCGCACCAATGCTAACTAGCGTTGGCACAATGACAGGAAGTCTATGAGTATGTGCTAGCATGGTTAGCAAAGCCTGTACAGTACATAGTTTGTGAATGGACATGTAACAATGGATGGCTTTAAGATCTTTTGTAAATAAAATAATGTTTTGAATGGCATTTCAAGTTCATTTACTTTGATAAAAACGCAAATGTTTAATCACACACTATCTTATCTTACACACAGATCCTCAAGCACTATCTGAACACTTAACTTTTGGGGAGGGGACTGAGCATTGTCTAGAGACCTGTCCAGAGTCCTATCCATCAGATGACATGACCTAAAATCAGATGAAGAGGGCGAAATTGAGAATAGCTGTCAGACTAGATGACAATGCTTTTTTTTAAAGTAGAAACAAACACGTTCGATCAAAACTGTTATCTTTACACGGAGACAGGTTTACTGTTTTGTACGTAGAATGAATGTATAGTTGTTGTCTGGTGCGTGCTTTTGGTGTTTACAACAGCTTGGGTGAAATGAGCCGTCTGCCAGCCTTCATGTTGACATGTTGTGACTCTATGAAACGGAGGTTCTGTACGTCGACTTCGCCAGTGTATATCATAAATGACTTAGAAGCCTTAGATTTTCATCATCAGCTATGCAAAGCAGATTCTGTTCAGTTGTATCTGGGAACAAGTGCTTTTACGTGTCGTAACATTGTAAAAAAAAGGGGGGGGGGATTCCATGATGTCTTCTTTTTCCAGGAAGCTTGGCCACGGTGGACTGGATGTCACTTGATGTGTTCACCGCTCTTTCATGTTGTGAGCTCTGTGTTGCCGTCTGATCTACAATGTAAAGTTGTAACGGCTTGGGAATGCGAGATGCGGGCAGAGATCTGGGACTGTCACAACTGCCATGGTTTTCTCTCCCCGTATGGGTCCTCTTACATGACCAAGATGCGTGGACATTTGTGTGTTTTTGAATTGAAGACTCTGTTTGGGTTGCTTAACCTTGGCCTTTTACATAAACCGACCCTTTACATAAATCGAACGTTCACAGGGATTTGGGTCATGCAAATTATCTCCCTCACCGCCATCGCACGCGCACCATTTAACCTCGCAGTACCGGTGGTTTGTCTTTTTGATTCTGTAAATGCAGAACTGTTATTCAGAGAGATGCATCAATATTCCATAGAAAACACTATCCGAGCAGTACAATTGCGTCCAGTGTTGTGGTTCTTGTTCTCCATAAGGAAAGTTCCACTGAGGCATCCCAGAAACCAAGCATGTCTCATCTGAGTCTCGATAAAACAGCCTATGTCTCGTGTTTTTATCACTGTAAGTGAACAAGCGCATTATAACTCTGCTTACTTTACACATTTTTTTGGTTTGTTTGCAGGCGTGTCCATTTGTATGCCTGTCTTCAGAGGAAAACGTGCAAACGCACCATTGTTCTTTGCCAGTCAAAGGTCCCTCATGTTTTTTTGGTAGCCAGCCATTATTCACTGCATTTCCTGCCGGTGAGCTATTCATGTTATCTTGGTTTGATATCAGATTTTGCTGTGCTCTCTCTCTATCTGTGATGTTTGATTCTCATAGAGTTCTGCTGGCAGAGGGATTTGTCTTTTTTTTTACACCTGAGAAATGTGAATTCTTTAGTGTAATATTTTTTATGGCAATTAATTACTGAATAAAATGAATGTGTATGCAGTTATCCCGGTCATTTCTGTCTCTTTAATCAATGCATGTTCAACCTTATTTTACCAGGTAAGTTACCTGGGGAATAGTTACAGGGGAGAGGAGGGATGAATGACCCAGATGGAAGCTGGGGATGATTATGTGGCCTTTTGAGGGCCAGATTATAATTTAGCAAGGACACCAGGTTTTTACACCCCTACTCTTACAATAAGTGCCATGGGATCTTTCGTGACCACAGAGAGTCAGGACACCTGTTTTAACGTCCCATCCAAAAGACTGCATACACCGAGCAAGGTGCCCAATCACTGTCCTGGGGCATTCAGTTTGGTCTAAAAACATGAGGAAAGAGTGCCTCTAACTGGGCCTCCAACACCACTTCCAGTAGCATCTGGTCTCCCATCCAGGGACTGACCACAACCAATGCTGCTTAGCTTCAAAGGCAAGCCAGCAGTGGAATGCAGGGTGCTGCTGTCCATCTCCAAACATGTCAGTTTGAATACATGTCAGTTTGAATACTTTTACGTTTTAGTAGTCAGATTAGCTTCTCACTACTCAGACAGCTAACACTCCATTTGTAACCAGTCCAGGAAAAAGCTATAGAATTCCATATAGAATCCCTAAAATGTAATAAGATCTCTGGCAAAAAATAACATCATGATGATATTTGAGTTAGTATTCCAGGTGGGCGGAGAGATGGACCAGAGATGATGTAAACACACGGGCCAATCCGTATTATTTTATCACAAAAAAAATAAACAGATTGCAAGAGAATCCTCAAAGCAAATAAATGTTGGGAATTAGGCTATGCATAAAGAGCTGGAGGCTGACAGGCAGGCACCGAGACTGGAGCATCCCTTGACTGCTGTGTGGTGGGGGTGGGGGTGGGGGTGACACAAAATTGTGCTGAATTTGAAATAAATCTAGTCTCTGAAGAGCAGCCTAGACTAGATCATAATCCAAGTAAAAAAGCTATCCATGACCCATAAACGGGTTGGTTGTTTAGCAACAAACTATGGTGCAAAACAAACAGGGTTGGCAACATTTAAACTATTTTGCTTCCAATGTTAATTGAAAATGCATACATTTGCACAATGAGCACTAGTCTCTCAAACACATAACTACAGCTGTTGGTTAGCTAGCTACTGCATTTGAACCATATTAGCATTGACATGAGGTCAGTCAAAACACCTCAAACCAAGACATGGTATCAACAACCAGATTAAACGAGCTGCAATGAGTCACGATTCTCCACAGGGCAGTTTCTTGTCATTGTTGGTCACTATCTGGCCATCCAAAATCACAGCATCTCACAGACTTCTGTTTGTCAGCGAACCGAGCGAAATGAGGGTGAACAGGTATCTGGCGAGTGGAACAAGTTGACGGGTACACCGGAATGGTTGTCAGACATGGAGATGGAGTCAGGGGAACCCATAGAGGGAGGTCGGTAAGAAGACGGGCAGGGGGGGGGGAGAAAGTGGAACACATTAAGAGTAAATATCGAGTGCTGTAGGAGGAAATTGAACATGGTGAGAGTGAGGATTAATTAACTGTGGCTGTAGATGCGGTTCAAGACCGCTGAGTTTGAGCCTCATCCAGATGGTGATAAATATGATATTTACCCAGTGGGAGTGAGATTTTTGCAGAGAATGGATCCTTGCCTTCTGGCTGATCCATATATGGTGTCAGATTGGGTGGGAAAAAGAGGTTGGGGAATGTTGGGTCGTGAAAGTGACTTGAAGTGGAATCGTGTCGTTTTTTGCGTTTCTGCCATTCAGAGGGAGCGTGCGCTCCGCACCACACGCCTGAGGACAATACCTGTGTTTTGATTTGATTGGAGAGGCGTTAAGTGTTGAGCAGGGTCAACTGAAGTTGAAGATTCCCGTTGTCTGTGACGCCCAATGTTTGTTGCGATGCAGACCCGGTGAAGAGCGTGGTGAAACAGAGAAGACACGGTTTTATTTTATTTTTACCTTTATTTAACCAGGCAAGTCAGTTAAGAACAAATTCTTATTTTCAATGACTGCCTAGGGACAGTGGGTTAACTGCCTGTTCCGGGGCAGAACTCAGAACGCTCTAACCACTGGCTACCCTGCCGCCCCTGTCTGTACTATTGGGTTTTGATGCAGAGTCTAAAGTCAAGTTAGGATTAGTCAGTTATCCCGTGAGAGCTTTTGTCCCAAACCCATTATGGTGTTTTAGGTGTCAAGCTTATGGTCATGTAGCATCAGTGTGTAGGAGGGAGAATCCTAGATGTGAGAAGTGTGCATGAGGACTTGAGACATAGGAATGTGTAGTATCTTTGGAAAACGTTGTATGTTTAACTGTAGGGGTACCTACATGGTGCTGGAGATCAGAGGTGTCCGGGTGAGAGAAAGGCAGGTTGAGGTTGCCAGCGTCAGAGTAGTACAGAAGGTGTAGTATGCTGAGGCAGGGAAGAGAATAGTAGATGAAGGTGGGTCCAGGATGAGGGATCCTGGACCAAAAGGAAAGGGAAAGGGGGATACCAAGTCAGTTGTCCAACTGAATGTATTCAACTGAAATGTTACTTACGCATTTAACCCATCCCCTCTGAAATCAGTAGAGTGGTAGGAATAGCATGTGCTTCAGTAGGTTTTTTGGGGGGGGGGCATTCATAGCCATGGTGATCAACTGTACTGGAGGAATGGAATGAAAATCACAGAGGATAGATGTTGTGGTGGCAGCTGTAGAGAAGTACTTGGGTGTACGAGATTTTACTGTAGAAGAGTTACAAGGTGATTTAAACGATAGTGTCCCGTCCTCTTAGGCTGCTTGCCTGGTGCAGGATCAAATGGGGCCAAAGTAGTGGAATAGTGGTGATGTTTTAATGGGTGTAGGGTTAGTTGGTATGGCAATTTTTTCACATAGTGTAATGAATTCATACTACATGATAGTAGGCTGATGCAGAGTCAATACAGTAGGTGGTGGCATGCACCTATAATATTTATTTGCGGCCCTCCATAATGAAGAAGTTAAAAAATCATAATAACAACTGTTTCCCATAGTGCTCCAGTGCACCACGTTGGCGTGACTTGACGCTTTGTGTGTTGGCGACGGTGGCAGTGAGCCCAAGACTCCGTTTTTTGGTCAGTGTGTGTGAAGTGCTGGATTGTCAGTCATCTGTGATTTTATATCGGAATAACGTTGACGTAACCGAATAGGCTCTCTGACATTGTGAAGACGTCATGGATTTCGCGTGAATCTCCGATTTTTTGATCACCTCGACAACATTGTTTTGAAGGCCTGTAGCTACTGCTAACTAACGTTACAGGAAAAACTCGAGCTACTGTGGCTAGCTAGGGGTGAATCCTGGGCCGAGGAAAACAAGTGAGGCGCTGGTGCTAATTGTTGTCGTTTTTGGAGTCATACTACTCAAACCCTTTCATCAAATGTTGACTGGTCGTCTTATGAATTCGAATGGTGGATATAAAACATCGTAAAACTGTCAGACTTCTTTCCCTAGCCATTTAATAGCAACTTAGCAATAACAAGCTAACTAACTTAGCTTATTAGCTACTTATTTCAGCGCTTGCTAGCCAGCCAGCTAATGATGAAGTATTAACTTAGCCAGCTCGCTAGCTGGTTGAAGTTCTTGGTATGATTTCTAAAGTACAGTAACTATTTAATATTTGTGATGTATGTAAGCTTCGAGTATGACACCGTTTGGTGTCAATTGAGAGTAATTCACAGGTTGCTACATATGTTAGCTTAGTAAATTAGCCCAGTTACCTATTCTTAATATCTAATCACACTAGTAAGTTCAGTTCGGCAACTATAAAGGGTTATAGCGAGGTAGAAAAGTTTCCCCATCAAGTGTTTTTGAACAGCAATACCATTAAAGGTTCATTTAAACCACCCATTAGCATTGATCAGTCAGATTCTTTCCCCTATGAAGCATCACTGTCGAGAGTGGATGTTGTCTGTATCAGCAGATTACGTTTGTTCTTCTTGGCACTGCTGATTAACGGCCAACACGTGAGCAGCTGCAGGTCATACAAACTTACTGATCGGCCCTTGCGCGATACTGACAAACGACACAATGAATCGCTATCTGCCAGTTGCACGACAGCACTTCTTGGGTGCATTAACCAACACCAGCGTTGTGGTGAAGTCCATAAGTGCCATAGTGCTACTTCTGTATCTGCTCTCTTGGGCAGTTGACACTCCATACGCCCTGGGTGTGACGCCTGGCTATCTCTTCCCCCCTAACTTCTGGATCTGGACCCTGGTGACCCATGCTGTGGTGGAGCAGCATGTGTGGGGATTGGTGGCCAATGTTGGGACTGTCATGGCCTGTGGCCGGCTGTTGGAGCCTCTGTGGGGCGCCTTGGAGCTGCTAATCTTTTTTGCCGTGGTCAACATCTCTGCAGGCCTCCTGGCGGGCCTCTCCTATTTGCTCACGTACGTCGCCACCTTTGACCTGGACTACTTGTTTGCTGTGCGAGTCCATGGGGCACCAGCTTTCCTCGGGGGGGTGTTGGTGGCCCTCAAGCAGACCATGGGGGACACGACTGTGCTGCGGGTTCCACAGGTGAGGCTCAAAGCGTCCCCGGCGCTGGTCCTCCTCTGCCTGGCCCTGCTACGCCTCTCTGGCCTGCTGGAGAATGCTGCACCACTGGCGGCCTACAGCTTTGGCGCCCTGGCAGGCTGGGTCTACCTGCGCTTCTACCAGAGGCACAGCCGGGGCCGTGGGGACATGTCAGACCACTTTGCCTTTGCCTCATTCTTCCCTGAAGTGGTGCAGCCAGTGGTGGGGCTGCTGGCTGGCCTGGTGCACGCAGCCCTGGTGAAGATCAAGGTGTGCAGGAAGATGGTGAAACGCTATGACGTCGGGGCACCTTCCTCCATCACCATCAGTCTGCCGGGGGTGGATCCCCAGGACACAGAGAGGAGGAGGTGAGTGCTGTAGAGGCCCAAATAAACACACACACACACAAGCACACAGCCCAATATTTGTTTACCTTCATTATGTGGCTGACACACTTGCAAGCTGTCACGCATACACTATTTGTCCTCAGTTACATAGATGGCAGTTAGGCCTACATATCACCTCGCTCTGCACCTGGAGAGGATCAGTGGCTGTTTGAAAGGGACTCTGAGACACCTGCTATGCCATGATGTAATGCAAACATTTGCTCATCCTTGCTTGGTAATGGGCAGACACGGTTTGTTTTAAAACGGACTCTATCTGATCGTCTTACAGGCAGTTGGCGCTGAAGGCCCTGAACGAGCGACTGAAGAAGGTGGAGGACCAGTCGGCCTGGCCGAGCATGGATGACGAAGAGGACGACGATGAGGACGAGGTCCGGGCCGACACCCCGCTGCTCTCTGGACATGAGAGAACCTCGCCAGTAGGGGGGTCTAATGGTTCCCAGAACACCACGGGACAGGAGTCCAGCATCATCAGCTTTGAGGACGCTCCCTCCAGCTCATAACAGACACACTGATACACACTCAGCTATACTAAGTTTTGAATAGCACACACACTACAGTGACTACACCCCCCCCCCACACACACACACACACACACTAGCTCTAGCAGTTTTTGACACATTGTCAGGCTTATCAGTTTTTCGCTCTGACTCGCCGAAGTTGTACACAGATTGCTCTCCTGGCCCCACCCGCATATGTCCATTGAAACATGAATGCAATGTACAAACACATTGGACTCTCCCTGGTTTGTCACGTCTCTCCTGAATAAACTATTGAATGGTTGTACAAAATGTTTTTTTTTTAATTACAGCTCTTTTGACCCGAGACGCCTGCTCCACACCTACTGCTCTCGTCTGACTCCCAGACCTTGTGTCTGAGACGCCACGACCAGAGCAGAGACTCTTGGTAAACTCTCCATCAGTTGCTGTGTGTGTGTTGCTATTGTCCCAGAGCAAGCTTTCAGCAGACGGATGCAGATTCTCAATGGTTTTCTAGGTCATCCTTTTGTGCTGATTGGTGTTTAGTCTTCAATGTCTTTGACATCTTTTCTCTCTTCTCCATCACTGAAAGACTGAAAGACAGTTATGGCCAAATATATATTGACACACTTGCACTTTCCTTAAATAATTCCCTATTACTTCTAAAATAAATTGAAATTAAAAACAAACTGCAACCACACACTGGATTTTTGACATTGCAGAACCAATTTAGCTTATTTATCATTTTAATTTAGAAAGTAAAGACCAATGACAAAATAATTGGCAACCTTTGGCCAAGATAACTGCATATAAACGCTTCATCAATGAGCTTGCTGCACCTTTCTGCTGACAATTTGGCCCACTTTTCAGCAGCATACTTCCATAATTCTTCAATACTTCAGGGGGGCCATCCACCAACTGCGGTTTTCAGATCTCGCCAATACGTTTTTGATGTGACTTTGCTGGCCACTTCAGAACAGTCCAGCATCTCTTCTTAACCATTCCTGGATGCTTTTTGATGTGTGTGTGTGGGGGGGGGGTTTGCCCTGCTGGAAGACCCACAGCCTTCAGTGGAGACACATTTTTTGGACACTGGGTTGAACACTGGACTCAAACGCCTGATAATCTGCTAATTTCAAGCAACCCCACAGCATTACCAAACCTCCCCCATCTTTGATTATAGGGAGGGTGTTATTTCATTGAAATAACAAATCATTTGTCAGTAAACCCAGATCTGTATTGCCAAAGAGTTCCGATTTTGATTCATTGGTCCACAGAACCTTTTCCCCAGGATTTAGGCTTGTTTAGGTGGGTTTTTGAGAAGTCCAAACAGGCTTTTTTTTTGTCTCCAGCAGTAGGGTCTTCCTATGTTTACTAACAACCAAATTAGGCATTCAAAGGAAATAACACCCTCCCTACAATCAACCATGGGGAGGTTTGATAATGCTGTAGGGTTGCTTTGCTGCCTCTGGCAGTGCAAGACATCAGGAAATCTGCAGATTATCAAGGTGCTTTGGAGTGCAATGTTCAACCAGGTGTCTTTGTCAAAGGTTGTGGATCTTCCAGTAGGACAACAACCACAAACACGCATAAAAAGCACCCTGGACTGTTCTAATAGTCAGTGAAGGGTCCAGATCTGAATCACATCTGTGACGATCCATCTATGGCGAGACAGGACACTTCTCAAACATTGAAGAATAAGAGCAGTTTGTTGCTGAAGAGTGGGCCAAATTGCCAGGAGAAAAGGTACATAAAGCTTATTGATGGCTACAGGAAGCATTTGTTGGAATTTCTTGACTGAGTACCTGCTCCTGGGTGACAATCATTTTGTTCATGTCATTTGTCTTTATTTTCTAAATTAAAATTAAACTTAAGTTTGCAAAAATAAAACTGGTTCTGCAATGTGGAAAATCCAATAACAATGTGTGGAGATCAATTTTTTTTTTTACTATTTCAACTTATTTTTAGAAGGGTGTCAATATATTTGGCAACAACTGGAGGTCTCGATTTACCCCCCCCCCCCAGCTATTTTACTATTTTATCTTCTGTTTTCAAATGTTTCCAACATTTATGGGGCACCTGATAATTGGACAAGTTGCTCTGTGGATGATGATGATGTGGTTGATTATTGTTTATTTTTGCTCTGAAGTCAGAGTTGGATTACTCGAATGGGAACCATGGCCATAATAGATTGAAGGTGTGTGGGTCTATCCTCCTTTTTGTTCATACTGTTGATTTGTGTTCTGTCAGAATCTTTAGTTTTTCTGGCCAGCCAGTTTTATTTTGTTTCTTTTTACCCAAATGAGTGTGTAACAGGGAGAGCTAGAAGACTAGATGTTGTACACACTGGTTTCCTGTCATTTTTGAATGGTTTTGGCCTGACAACGTTCAGCAGCTTGTGACACTGACGGAACAATACAGCCACTGATGCAGGCTCTTCTCCCCAGGGAACATCTTGTCGAAATCTCTTGCTCTTTGTTTATTTCTAGTTTCTCATTTTTTCCCACTATCTGTGTCACGTCTCTGAATGTTGGTTAAGATAAGATCTGCACTCTTGAGTCTTTAAATCAAATAACTTATGAGGTTTGAAATGTTAAAGTGTGGTGAAGGATGCCAATGCGGATGCAGTTCCATTTAATTTGTTGGTGAAGGTGGCCCAAGGATTGGTTCTGATGCAGTTCTGTTTAATTTGTTGGTGAAGGTGGCCCAAGGATTGGTTCTGATGCAGTTCTGTTTAATTTGTTGGTGAAGGTGGCCCAAGGATTGGTTCTGATGCAGTTCTGTTTAATTTGTTGGTGAAGGTGGCCCAAGGATTGGTTCTGATGCAGTTCTGTTTAATTTGTTGGTGAAGGTGGCCCAAGGATTGGTTCTGATGCAGTTCTGTTTAATTTGTTGGTGAAGGTGGCCCAAGGATTGGTTCTGATGCAGTTCTGTTTAATTTGTTGGTGAAGGTGGCCCATGCAGTTCTGTTTAATTTGTTGGTGAAGGTGGCCCAAGGATTGGTTCTGATGCAGTTCTGTTTAATTTGTTGGTGAAGGTGGCCCAAGGATTGGTTCTGATGCAGTTCTGTTTAATTTGTTGGTGAAGGTGGCCCAAGGATTGGTTCTGATGCAGTTCTGTTTAATTTGTTGGTGAAGGTGGCCCAAGGATTGGTTCTGATGCAGTTCTGTTTAATTTGTTGGTGAAGGTGGCCCAAGGATTGGTTATAATAATAATAATAATAATTTGTTGGTGAAGGTGGCCCAAGGATTGGTTCTGATGCAGTTCCGTTTAATTTGTTGGTGAAGGTGGCCCAAGGATTGGTTCTGATGCCGTTCTGTTTAATTTGTTGGGGAAGGTGCCTCGAAGCTTGGTTTTCACAGATTTTCCGTGCACCAGACAGGTTCCTCAGATTTCCACTAATGATGTGTTTCTCTTTGTAATGTGACCCTTGCGCAGACTCCTATTTAGTTTCAGATATTTCTCTGTCTCTATATGAAATAAAATACGATTGTATGAAATGTGAACAGTGAATCGTCTTTTTGCAACACTGGGTAGGTAGGTAGTAGTATAGGATATGTATTTAGGGTGCTGCTTGCTTGCCCCTCAAATGTGCCACTAGATGGAGCAGTTAACACAGTCGCTGATACTCTTCTGACAACAGAAACAGCTGCCCTCACCAATCTACACACAATACCCCATAATGACAAAGTGAAATTCGTTTTTTTAGAACTGTTTGCACATTAAAAAATTGAAAAAACTGAAATACCATATTTACATAAGTATTCAGACCCTTTGTTATGAAACTCGAAATTGAGCTCAGGTGCATCCTGTTTCCATTGATCATCTTTGAGACGTTTCTACAACTTGAATGGAGTCCGCCTGTGGTAAATTCAATTCATTGGACCTGTCTATATAAAGTCCCACAGTTGACAGTGCAAAAACCAAGCCATGAGGTCAAAGGATTTGTCCGTAGAGCTCAGAGACAGGATTGTATCGAGGTACAGATCTGGGGATGGGTACTTAAACATTTCTGCAGCATTGAAGGTCCCCAAGAACACAGTGGCCTCCCTCATTCTTAAATGGAAGAAGTTTGGAACCACCAAGACTCTTCCTAGAGCTGGCTGCCTGGCCTGGCCAAACTGAGCAATAGGGAGAGAAGGGCCTTGGTCAGGGAGGTGACCAAGAACCCGATGGTCACTGACAGAGCTCCAGAGTTCAAGAACCTTCCAGAAAGACAACCATCTCTACAACACTCCACCAATCAGGCCTTTATGGTAGAGTGGCCAGACGGAAGCCACTCATCAGTTAAAGGCACATGACAGCCCGCTTGGAGTTTGCCAAAAGACACCTAAAGGACTCTCAGACCATGAGAAACAAGATTCTCTGGTCTGATGAAACCAAGATTGAATTATTTGGCCTGAATGCCAAGCATCACATCTGAAGGGAACCTGGCACCATCCTTATGGTGAAGCATGGTGGTAGCAGCATCATGCTGTGGGGATTTATTCAGCGGCAGGGACTGGGAGACTAGTCAGGATTGAGGGAAAGATTAACAGAGCAAAGTACAGAGAGACCTCAGACTGCGGCGAAGGTTCACCTTCCAACAGGACAACAACCCTAAGCACACAGCCAAGACAACGCAGGAGTGGCTTCCGGACAAGTCTCTGAATGTCCTTGAGTTTCCCAGCCAGAGCCCGGACTTGAACCCAATGGAACATCTCTGGAGAGACCTGAAAATAGCTGTGCAGTGACGCTCCACATCCATCCTGACAAAGCTTGAGAGGATCTGCAGAGAAAAATGGTAGAAACTCAATTTCATATATTTTTTAATGAGGCTGTAATGTAACATGCGCTTTGAAGTGACAAGCTTTTCCATTGATTACTCCTAGCCTTATTTAGGTGACTTTGACTTACTTTAAAAGGCCTAATAGTAACGTTAAGAATATATCTAGCTTGACTTCTGATATGTGTGACTAACACTAACAGTCGTGATAAGGGTAGTTGAATTTGTTAAATGAAGGAAGGAAGCATAACCGGTCCACTCCTTGATTATCGTTCTCCTAGCAGCAGGATATTATGTTGGCAGATAAAAAAAATCAAAATAAGAGTCTCCCTTTGCAAAAGACATGTTAAACTTTGGAAATATTGATTTATTTTTATTTTTGCAGTACATATTGTTTTCACAGCATTGCAACCACCTTTGAACTTTATTCTACTTTATTCTTAACATTGTATTATTTACACCAGCATTTATTTTGAAAGTTTACACCAATACTGGTATGTTGAAAGCTATTGTGTAGGCTATATTTAAAGAAATACACTTAATAAAATACAAATATACGTTATTGGAATTACTCAACAGAGTCTCAAAGTTAAATGGGTCTCTGGTGCTGGGCAATCAATTTAATAAAGAGTGATGGTGACTCATTACGCTACTTACTTCATTCAATACACTGTAATAGACTGTACATGAGATGCATATTGGCTTGTAGAGAACACTTTACTACCTGACCTAGCTAAAGTGAGGTGGGAAATACTCAGCAGGGTCTCTACTAAGCAAATATAGCCCTGAAATGATTACGCACTCAACAACAACAAAAAAAATTATTTTTTAACCAAAAATAAATCGAATTTATTTACAAATTAAATGTAATGATTAACCAGGCTACTAGGACACAGTATAATCACACTTTCTGAACAGCAATGGAGAAAAAATATTTACAAGTTGTAGGCCGATATGTGCTTCTTGATCTATCAAGGTTAGCAGTATTCAGTAAAGGCCTATTAACTAGTTTCAGCAACGACAACAAAAACGTGGATTATTTACAAGCTATATTGTCAAGCTATATAGGACAGCAAAGGCACTTTTTGTAGCATTTACAAAGACAAGGCTGACAGTAAACAGTACAATCAAGCTTTCAGAGCAACAATGGAGAACAGTTACAAGTTTTACAGGCCTCTAATGTGTTGCTTTAGTAGTATAATGTAAATGCCTATCAACCAAGATTTCTTGACCAATAACAGAGACGAGATTGAAAGATAATCCAATTTCTGAAACGTGATTATCTATCAAGGTCAACAAAGGCTTTTTCTGTAGAGTTTAAAATGTTAAACATGCACTTGCGTGCCATTGTGACAAAGCATATTCACACTGCCGTCTAATAACACTGCTTTACAGAATAAGCACACATAAACACCCCAACTACTAGCATCTGACTGTTTTCTAAACTGGTAGGAAGAATGAGAAAAATGATAGTTTAGTGTCACATCCACTACAAATCCATGCATTGCCAGATACTGTAATGCCATGTATTTCTGAAGTGGAAGTAGTGTGTCCTTTAATTCACGTTCATACTGATTCAGGAATCCATCATTTTAAGATTTAATGTAATGCAATTACTGCTACTAACTATATGCTGCAAATCTGTGGCTATGACTGCCCAATGTGACTTTTAGTTGACAGGCACTATTACGTTCTCAAAACGCCACCAATTGTGCACCGTTCCAGGCACATTTGGCATAACCTCTTTGCTGTCACAAAACAGACTTGAATTCCTGACTCACAAAAGACATTAACACAAATTGCGCCTTCAGATGTGAATTCAAAAGATCATTGAACCCATCAATTATTCGGTCATTGAACCACTTGTTGTCACTGCTTAATATGTTATAATCCTCTTTAGCAAGTGGAGATGGAAGACGGTTTGACCCAGATGAGTCATTTATCAGAACACAGATGACTTTTGTCTTTCTGAAGAGAATGTTGCACTTTTTCACTATGTTACTTTTCGTACGATACCAGATAGAACACAGCTTGCTTCAGGAATGATTGGACATTCTCTAAGGTATATATTGATACTTGAGTTTGCCATGTAATGTGTACTATTCCCCAAATGGGTTATTATCTGAAAATGCTATAATACTAGATAAGAGGTGTATGTTATATATGCAGGATATTTTATTTGCAGGCCAAGCAATTGATCTGATGCTCTCCTTCTCCGTGGCCGACGTGAGTAAAATATTTAAGCGTGTTAACCCTCGCAGGGCTGCCGGCTCAGACGGCCTCCCTAGCCCTGTCCTTAGAGAATGTGCAGACCAACTGGCTGGTGTGTTTATGGACATATTCAATCTCTCCCTATCCCGGTCGGCTGTCCCCACATGCTTCAAGCTGGCCACCATTGTTCCTGTACCCAAGAAAGCAAAGGTAACTGAACTAAATGACTATTCACTTCTGTCATTATGAAGTGCTTTGAGAGACTAGTCAAGGAACATATCACCTCCACCTTACCTGTCACCCTAGACTCACTTCAATTTGCTTACCGTCCCAATAGATCCACAGACGATGCAATCGCAATCACTCTGCACACTGCCCATCCCTTCTGGACAAGAGGAATACCTATGTAAGAATGCTGTTCATTGACTATAGCTCAGCATTAGCACCATAGTACCCTCCAAACTCATCATTAAGCTTGAGGCCCTGGGTCTGAACCCCGCCCTGTGCAACTGGGTCCTGGACTTCCTGACGGGCCACCCCCAGGTGGTGAAGGTAGGAAACAACACCTCCACTTCGCTGATCCTCAACACTGGGGCCCCACAAGGGTGCGTGCTCAGCCCCCTCCTGTACTCACTGCCCACCCATGACTGCGTGGCCTCGCATGCCTCCAACTCAAATCATCAAGTTTGCAGACAACACAACAGTAGTAGGCTTGATTACCAACAATGACGAGACAGCCTACAGGGAGGTGGTGAGGGCTCTTAAGAGTGTGGAGCCAAAAAATAACCTCTCACTCAACGTCAACAAAACAAAGGAGATGATTGTGGACTTCAGGAAACAGCAAAGGGAGCACCCTTCTATTCACATCGACGAGACCGCAGAGGCGAAGGTTGAAAACTTCAAGTTCCTCTGCATACACATCACTGACTAATTGAAATGGTCCACCCACACAACAGCACCTCTTCAACCTCAGGAGGCTGAAGAAATTTGTCATGACACCTAAAACTTTTACAGATGCACAATTGAGAGCATCCTGTCGGGCTGTATCACCGCTTGATACGGCAACTGCACCGCCCGCAACCGCAGTGCTCTCCAGAGGGTGGTGCAGTCTGCACAACGCATCACAGGGAGCAAACTACCTGCCCTCCAGGACACCTACAGCACCCGATGTCACAGGAAGGCCAAACAGATTATCAAGGACAACAACCGCCCGAGCCATTGCCTGTTCACCCTGCTACCATCCAGAAGGTAAGGACAGTACAGGTGCATCAAAGCTGGGACCGAGAGACTGAAAAACAGCTTCTATCACAAGGCAATCAGACTGTTAAATAGCCATCACTAGCACAGAGAGGCCGCTGCCTATATACATACAGTTGAAGTCAGAAGTTTACATAAACTAGTTTTAATGACTCCAACCTAAGTGTTTCAACCACTCCACACATTTCTTTTTAACAAACTATAGTTTTGGCAAGTCGGTTAGGACATCTACTTTGTGCATGACACAAGTATTTTTTCCAACAATTGTTTACAGACAGATTATTTCACTTATAACTCACTGTATCACAATTCCAGTGGGTCAGAAGTTTACATACACTAAGTTGACTGTGCCTTTAAACAGCTTGGAAAATTCCAGGAAATTATCTCATGGCTTTAGAAGCTTCTGATAGACTAATTGACTAAATTGGAGTAAATTGGAGTGCCTCTTTGCTTGACATCATGGGAAAATCAAAAGAAATCAGCCAAGAACTAAGAAAAAAAATTGTAGACCTCCACGAGTCTGGTTCATCTTTGGGAGCAATTTCCAGACACCTGAAGGTACCACGTTCATCTGTACAAACAATCATTTACATTACATTTACATTTAAGTCATTTAGCAGACGCTCTTATCCAGAGCGACTTACAAATTGGTGCATTCACCTTATGACATCCAGTGGGACAGTCACTTAACAATAGTGCATCTAAAACTTAGGGGGTGGGGTGAGAGGGATTACTTAACCTATCCTAGGTATTCCTAAGAGGTGGGGTTTCAGGTGTCTCCGGAAGGTGGTGATTGACTCCGCTGTCCTGGCATCGTGAGGGAGTTTGTTCCACCATTGGGGGGCCAGGGCAGCGAACAGTTTTGACTGGGCTGAGCGGGAGCTGTACTTCCTCAGTGGTAGGGAGGCGAGCAGGCCAGAGGTGGATGAACGCAGTGCCCTTGTTTGGGTGTAGGGCCTGATCAGAGCCTGGAGGTACTGAGGTGCCGTTCCCCTCACAGCTCCGTAGGCAAGCACCATGGTCTTGTAGCGGATGCGAGCTTCAACTGGAAGCCAGTGGAGAGAACGGAGGAGCGGGGTGACGTGAGAGAACTTGGGAAGGTTGAACACCAGACGGGCTGCGGCGTTCTGGATGAGTTGAAGGGGTTTAATGGCACAGGCAGGGAGCCCAGCCAACAGCGAGTTGCAGTAATCCAGACGGGAGATGACAAGTGCCTGGATTAGGACCTGCGCCGCTTCCTGTGTGAGGCAGGGTCGTACTCTGCGGATGTTGTAGAGCATGAACCTACAGGAACGGGCCACCGCCTTGATGTTAGTTGAGAACGACAGGGTGTTGTCAGGATCACGCCAAGGTTCTTGGCGCTCTGGGAGGAGGACACAATGGAGTTGTCAACCGTGATGGCGAGATCATGGAACGGGCAGTCCTTCCCCGGGAGGAAGAGCAGCTCCGTCTTGCCGAGGTTCAGCTTGAGGTGGTGATCCGTCATCCACACTGATATGTCTGCCAGACATGCAGAGATGCGATTCGCCACCTGGTCATCAGAAGGGGAAAGGAGAAGATTAATTGTGTGTCGTCTGCATAGCAATGATAAGAGAGACCATGTGAGGTTATGACAGAGCCAAGTGACTTGGTGTATAGCGAGAATAGGAGAGGGCCAAGAACAGAGCCCTGGGGACACCAGTGGTGAGAGCGCGTGGTGAGGAGACAGATTCTCGCCATGCCACCTGGTAGGAGCGACCTGTCAGGTAGGACGCAATCCAAGCGTGGGCCGCGCCGGAGATGCCCAACTCGGAGAGGGTGGAGAGGAGGATCTGATGGTTCACGGTATCGAAGGCAGCCGATAGATCTAGAAGGATGAGAGCAGAGGAGAGAGAGTTAGCTTTAGCAGTGCGGAGCACACAGAGGAGAGCAGTCTCAGTTGAATGACTAGTCTTGAAACCTGACTGATTTGGATCAAGAAGGTCATTCAGAGAGAGATAGCGGGAGAGCTGGCCAAGGACGGCACGTTCAAGAGTTTTGGAGAGAAAAGAAAGAAGGGATACTGGTCTGTAATTGTTGACATCGGAGGGATCGAGTGTAGGTTTTTTCAGAAGGGGTGCAACTCTCGCTCTCTTGAAGACGGAAGGGACGTAGCCAACGGTCAGGGATGAGTTGATGAGCGAGGTGAGGTAAGGAGAAGGTCTCCGGAAATGGTCTGGAGAAGAGAGGAGGGGATAGGGTCAAGCGGGCAGGTTGTTGGGCGGCCGGCCGTCACAAGACGCGAGATTTCATCTGGAGAGAGAGGGGAGAAAGAGGTCAGAGCACAGGGTAGGGCAGTGTGAGCAGAACCAGCGGTGTCGTTTGACTTAGCAAACGAGGATCGGATGTCGTTTCTTTTCAAAATGGTTGACGAAGTCATCTGCAGAGAGGGAGGAGGGGGGAGGGGCGGAGGATTCAGGAGGGAGGAGAAGGTGGCAAAGAGCTTCCTAGGGTTAGAGGCAGATGCTTGGAATTTAGCGTGGTAGAAAGTGGCTTTAGCAGCAGAGACAGAGGAGGAAAATGTAGAGAGGAGGGAGTGAAAGGATGCCAGGTCCGCAGGGAGGCGAGTTTTCCTCCATTTCCGCTCGGCTGCCCGGAGCCCTGTTCTGTGAGCTCGCAATGAGTCATCGAGCCACGGAGCGGGAGGGAGGACCGAGCCGGCCTGGAGGATAGGGGACATAGAGAGTCAAGGGATGCAGAGAGGGAGGAGAGGAGGGTTGAGGAGGCAGAATCAGGAGATAGGTGGGAGAAGGTTTGAGCGGAGGAAGAGATGATAGGATGGAAGAGGAGAGAGTAGCGGGGGAGAGAGAGCGAAGGTTGGGACGGCGCGATACCATCCGAGTAGGGGCCGTGTGGGAGGTGTTGGATGAGAGCGAGAGGGAAAAGGATACAAGGCAGTGGTCGGAGACTTGGAGGGGAGTTGCAATGAGGTTAGTGGAAGAACAGCATCTAGTAAAGATGAGGTCGAGCGTATTGCCTGCCTTGTGAGTAGGGGGAAGGTGAGAGGGTGAGGTCAAAGAGGAGAGGAGTGGAAAGAAGGAGGCAGAGAGGAAAGAGTCAAAGGTAGACGTGGGGAGGTTAAAGTCGCCCAGAACTGTGAGAGGTGAGCCGTCCTCAGGAAAGGAGCTTATCAAGGCATCAAGCTCATTGATGAACTCTCCGAGGGAACCTGGAGGGCGATAAATGATAAGGATATTAAGCTTGAAAGGGCTAGTAACTGTGACAGCATGGAATTCAAAGGAGGCGATAGACAGATGGGTAAGGGAGAAAGAGAGAATGACCACTTGGGAGAGATGAGGATCCCGGTGCCACCACCCCGCTGACCAGACGCTCTCGGGGTGTGCGAGAACACGTGGGCGGACGAAGAGAGAGCAGTAGGAGTAGCAGTGTTGTCTGTGGTGATCCATGTTTCCGTCAGTGCCAAGAAGTCGAGGGACTGGAGGGAGGCATAGGCTGAGATGAACTCTGCCTTGTTGACCGCAGATTGGCAGTTCCAGAGGCTACCGGAGACCTGGAACTCCACGTGGGTCGTGCGCGCTGGGACCACCAGAGTAGGGTGGCCGCGACCACGCGGTGAGGAGCGTTTGTATGGTCTGTGCAGAGAGGAGAGAACAGGGATAAACAGACACATAGTTGACAGGCTACAGAAGAGGCTACGCTAATGCAAAGGAGATTGGAATGACAAGTGGACTACACGTCTCGAATGTTCAGGAAACTTAAATATCCAAATGTCCGTGTTTGTAGCCAGCACTTTCAGCCAGAGGACTTCGAAACGGACCTGAGGTCTCAACTGATGGGTTTGCCAGGTCGTCGCACGTTGAAAAGTGAAGTTATTCCATCAATTTTCCCCTTCACTTAAAAGAGGAAGGCATCCGATCAGCCAACATCAGAGCAGCAGAAAACAAGTCGAGCTGTGGTAACTACAGTAGCTATCGAACAGTTATTTATCTAGCTAAAACCAAAATCTAACTCGTTTTCATAATACGCATAACCAACGTAATTAGTTAGCTGCTACCTAACGACGTGATTTGTAACTTTGTAAACTACGTTAAGTTACAGACTGCTCCAGCCTTGCAGGTTTGTCACTACACAACAATAGTACATAAATATAAACACCATGGGACCACGCAGCCGGTATACCGCTCATGATGTAGACTTGTTCTGTCTCCTAGAGATTAACGTACTTTAGTTCGAAAAGTGTGAATCAAGAACGACAGCAAAGGACCGTGTGAAGATGCTGGAGGAAACAGGTACAAAAGTATCTATATCCACAGTAAAACGAGTCCTATATGAATGGCCGCTCAGCAAGAAAGAAGCCACTGCTCCAAACTGTCATAAAAATGCCAGACTACGGTTTGCAACTGCACATAGGGAGAAAGATCATACTTTTTGGAGAAATGTCCTCTGGTCTGATGAAATTAAATTAGAACTTTTTGGCCATAATGACTATCCTTTTGTTTGGAGGGAAAAGCGGAGGCTTGCAAGCCGAAGAATACTATCCTAACCGAGAGGTACGGTGGTGGCAGCATCATGTTGTGGGGCTGCTTTGCTGCAGGAGGGACTGGTGCACTTCACAAAATAGATGGCATCATGAGGGAGGAAAAGTATGTGGATATATTGAAGCAACATCTCAAGATATCAGTCAGGAAGTTAAAGCTTGGTCGCAAATGGGTCTTTCAAATGGACAATACTTCCAAAGTTGTGGCAAAACGGCTTAAGGACAACAAAGTCAAGGTATTGGAGTGGCCATCACAAAGCCCTGACCTCAATCCTATAGACAATTTGTGGGCAGAACTGAAAAAGCATGTGTGAGCAAGGAGGCCTTACAAACCAGTTACAGACTCAGTTACACCAGCTCTGTCAGGAGGAATGGGCCAAAATTCACCTAACTTATTATGGGTAGCTTGTGGAAGGCTACCCGAAACGTTTGACCCAAGTTAAACAATTTAAAGGCAATGCTACCAAATACTAATTGAGTGTATGTAAACTTCTGACCCACTGGGAATGTGATGAAAGAAATAAATGCTGAAATAAATTATTACTCAGATTAAATGTCAGGAATTATTCAAATGTATTTGGCTAAGGTGTATGTAAACTTCCGACTTCAACTGTAGACTTGAAATCACTGGCCCCTTTAATAAATGGAACACTAGTCACTTTAATAATGTTTACATATCTTGCATTACTCATCTCATATGTATATACTGTATTCTATACTATTCTACTGTATCTTAGTCTATGCCACTCTGACATTGTTCATCCATATATACTGTATATATATATATATTTTAGTTCCATTCCTTAATTAGATGTGTGTGTATTGGGTATATGTTGTGAAGGTGTTAGATATTACTTGTTAGATAGTGCTGCACCGTCGGAGCTAGAAACACAAGCATTTCGCTACACCCGCAATAACATCTGCTAAACACATGTATGTGACCAATCAAAATGGATTTGATTTGTGAAGGTAGGCCTTAGACTGATTTAAATGTGTAAAGGTGCAGCTATTACCATCACAATTAGGTTAATCTAGGTCGTTAACAGGTATGCCAGTACATCACTGTTTACATTGTGTCTTTGTTTACATTTAATTTCATACCGGAAGCAACAAGGCAAGCAAAACAAATAACTGATGTTCAAAACAAAAAAAGTACATTCATTTATTGTTTTGGAATTAGTATAATATAACACAGTGCCCCTCCAAAACTAACCATATTTGGTTATACCCTAGTGAGTATTTCCCACCCCCCTTGAGCTGAGACAGGTAGAACAGTTCTCTCTACAGCACAATATTGTCAACATACCTCTATCAGTGTCAACATTGTATTTGTTTCATTATTGTTTTTTTCTCTTAAATTACGAATGGAATTTTCTTGTTGGCACAATAAAAGTAGCCATTGGTAAAAATTATATAATTTGAATTAGTTATCAATATTGCAATGTTTAGAAATGCGGGCTTTTATTTTAAAGGTTTAGTGATTACCATACAAAAGTGTCGTCCTCGTTTGTGCTGCTGGCAGAATAGTAGTTAGTCACTTCTTAGTTCCTTTCTTGCATCCTTTTTGGTGTGAAAATGTTTCTGAATGCACTTAGCTAGCTTTTATATCAACAACCAAAAAAAACTGTTGGATGCTGACCGAAACCGAATCTCAAACCGAGATACGGTAGAAATACTTTACTCATGCAACGTGCACGCGCAGGCGTGGCTCACGCTCGTTTCCGCCACCCCTCCCCCTAGCGCGTTCACGCGAAGTAATTCATTGTATCGGATTGAAACGAGGGTTATCGACGAAGCACCATTGCCCTGGGAAAACGACTACTAGCCATCTAAACAACAGGTAAAACTACTTTTGAATCACTTATCGCAATAAAAGTTTCATATGACAACATTGGTGGAGTGTAATTATCGGGTAAATTGTTAGAAAGTTGTCCCTTACCGTCGTCTGTCTCGCTTTTCCAATCGAGCGGAGGAGTCCTCGATAGCTTCCGCACTGACAGCCAACTGGCTCGTTCGCCAACACTGTTGACAACTAAAGCTCCATTGTTTTATCACAAAGTTTTTATCCCCATATGAATTGAATCGCGCCCATGTAGTTAACGCATCCACATAAGTTAACTTAGTACAGCTAGCAGTAACGAGTCAGTATTTCAAACAAACCGGCGTGTCAGTTTGTTGCTAGTTAATGTAACAATTACGTTCGCTAACTAACTTGACCAGTGGTAAACTAGCCAAACTCGAACGTTATCGATCATCAACACGACCATAATCTGATCAGCTATATTAACCGTCTTCTGCCAAGTAGTTAACTACTGTGGCTGTTTTTTGTGTTTTTTCCTTTATTTTACGTGCAACCCTGTAAGCGGGTTCTAACATTGGCTAGCTACGGTAGCTACTCTTCTTAGCTAGTTATCTGACTGTGTTCGCTATCAACCCCTATTTGTTTAGATCTGATTGGGTGGCTCAGCTTGGCCCATACATTGCAAGTATTAGCGTTGGTCTCTAAACGACATCTTTTTGTATATTTTTTTTAACCATTTTCACTTCAGTGACCAGAGACTGTTTAGCGGGTGGAGAGCTAGCGAAGTGAGTTTGTTTGGAATGTGACGATCTGTTGATGTCTTGACGCCATCTTACTGAACATTTTAATGACCCACCCTATAGGCAAATGTACTTAGCTATAGTAGCT
Organism: Oncorhynchus gorbuscha; assembly: GCF_021184085.1. Classification (NCBI taxonomy): domain Eukaryota; kingdom Metazoa; phylum Chordata; class Actinopteri; order Salmoniformes; family Salmonidae; genus Oncorhynchus; species Oncorhynchus gorbuscha. The sequence continues at coordinate 68,421,757 of NC_060175.1, read as the reverse complement.
AATGTTAGCTACTTACAATTATTGTCCATCCTAAATAGTCGGAGTTGATGTCTGGTCAGCCAATAAACTCAAATCTGCATTACGGTTTCTGATTCTGTCTTGCATGTGAGGAACTTCATTGCACTGCTCATGCGGTTAATGGGGACATCACTGATCGCTACGATACTGCGTGACAAAATACTTACCCCTCGATCACACCAACGGTGTTATTGCGCAAAATGGTAGCTATGCAGCAGTATCTGGATACGGGTGAAATAAAAGTTCAACATTCTGCTACCATTTCTGTCAAGCCGTCATTTAACTACCAACCCTTTGGACACCATGCCGTGGTAGAAGCTAACGCCTCGACAGTGTAATTGCGTTTTGGTACACCAGAAGTACATTAATTTCCAATGTAACACTGTAGTTGCCTTGCAGCATTGAGTTGCAGGGGCAGTTGCACTACGTTCTGTGTGGTGTATACATGTCGGCCACACGTCCCATGTATCTTAAGACTGAGTGACATGTTTTAAACCTTGAGTGCACCATTCATTCGGGGTCCTGACTTGTGATCCTAACATTCAACAATTAGTTTCACCCGAGCATCAATCCAATAACTAAATAGACGGCATCATTCTCTCTCCCCTCCTTGCACACATATTTACATGAGGAAACTCACTCAACGGTTATTAGTGGGGATTACCAGTTTACGTGTAGGGTATACACCACACCTGCAGTTTGTTCTGAATCAACAGCCTGGTTGGTTAACATTGGTTGTTGATCTCTGCCCAGGCAGGGAATTGTAGGACACTGACAGACAACCAGCGGGTTAAATATAAGTGTAAACTATCCCTTAACCTCTGCTGGTGCTGAACCCTGTGTTTTTCCTCTGGGGGGGTCATTCAAGAATACAAGTTTGGCTGTAAAGCTTTGCTTTCCCCACAATAGTGTTGAAGAGTCCAGTCAATCGTTCGCACTGATCCTGAGGCCACAGACGTTGTGAAAACCTGTTCAATATGAGGCTGTTATCTTTCTTGTGTTTCTTCATGCGTCTTCTCACTTCTCAGGCATGGCAGCGATTCGTAAGAAGCTGGTGATCGTGGGTGATGGTGCCTGTGGGAAGACCTGTCTGTTGATAGTCTTCAGCAAAGACCAGTTCCCCGAGGTCTACGTACCCACTGTCTTTGAGAACTATGTGGCTGACATTGAGGTGGACAGCAAGCAGGTAATGCATACAGACGCTACCACACGCTGTCTATTTCTCAGTTGAATGTGTAAACCAGGTTAGGTGGAATACATAGGCCTAATTGCTAGCAGGTTTTCAGGGGTTGCTTCAGTGTTGGCGTGTTTCAACAGTGGCATTGCTGGTCTTGGCTGTCGTGGTATCGGCTGGTTAGGATTGAGCAGAATTTAGGAGGAGGCAGATGGGTATAATGGCATGGCACATGTTTATTCTGTTGACCAAGTAATAAAAACATATTAGGTGCAGCATATGCTCCTGAATAATGTAATGCATATGTAATCTACAGCTGTAATGTAAGATCTTATGGCACTTTATTAGAGGTCCGAGGGGGTTATAAACCCATGTGTCCTGTCCTCAATATGCTTTGACCAGAAATCTAGCCTAGTTTTTATTGACTAAATTAATTCCACTTCATGTGTCATACTCGTAGAAGTGTCTTGCTCTAATTTGCTTTCCCCGCTTACCCTTGGTAGTGAATTCTATTTTTCCCTTTAGTGTGTCAGTGATGAATGCCTTCATGAAATGTCCAGTTATCCATTTTCAAAGTGTTGTTTTTCTGACATTGTCCTCTTGTTCATTAGTCATTGAAGTTGACCTAACTCTAAAACCAATATCCAGTTTTTCCAAACAATGTCCTGTATGTCCACGAAAGTCTGCAGTAGGCAGATCTCATTAACTTGAATTTACATTTGACTCTCTTTATATAGATGACACATCTATGGTTTATTTATGTTGGCCGGTTTTTGCTGATAAACCAAGTCAATAGAACAGCTGCCATCCATCCACATGAACACTAGCAGCTGCCATCCATCCACATGAACACTAGCAGCTGCCATCCATCCACATGAACACTAGCAGCTGCCATCCATCCACATGAACACTAACAGCTGCCATCCATCCACATGAACACCTTGTCCAGTAGGAACTAAATAGGAAATAGTTTTGAAATGGGCAGTCTTCTAAGATGAATAATAGATATATTGGATTGTGGGTAGTACGGCCCCGGTTTCAAAATAAGGTCCCGGTTTGATACATATTGTAGGTCCATATGTATATTGTATAGCAAGTCCATAAAGTATCACAATCCTCAACGGTATAGTGATGTTTGTTGTTGTTGCACGTCTAGCCCTATGTGGATTACCAGTGGTGGTTGTCTACTCTGTACTAGGTGGAGCTGGCTCTGTGGGATACAGCTGGCCAAGAGGACTACGACAGGCTTCGCCCCCTCTCCTACCCCGACACTGACGTCATCCTCATGTGCTTCTCCATTGACAGCCCAGACAGTTTGGGTGAGGTCACACGCACACACTCAGACTTGCCCTCTGTCTTACCATCATCAGCACACAGTTTCCTTTTATGTCCATTGCCATTGCTGGAATAGAGGTGGTTTGTTCAGCCCATTCTGGCTAGTGAAGTTCTCACTCACACACAAGCATAAGACAGCAATAGCTCTTCTCTCCAACCTTCTGTACTGTACACTACCTACAGCTGGCCTAGCGCACTGGGGCATTGGCGGTGTGCCTGTCTGACCCCCCCCCCTCCTCCCAACCTTTTTGCTCTTTTACAGAGAACATTCCAGAGAAATGGACCCCCGAGGTCAAACACTTCTGTCCCAACGTTCCCATCATCCTCGTAGGCAACAAGAAGGACCTGCGCAATGATGAACACACACGTCGCGAGTTGGCCAAGATGAAACAGGCACGTAATAATAATAATAATATATGCCATTTAGCAGACGCTTTTATCCAAAGCGACTTACAGTCATGTGTGCATACATTCTACGTATGGGTGGTCCCGGGGATCGAACCCACTACCCTGGCGTTACAAGCGCCATGCTCTACCAACTGAGCTACAGAAGGACCACTTAGACGTAGAAAGAACACCAATGTTTCCCATCTCTACACCAACTCTTCAGACGATAAACGAACTGGGTTGAGAAATAAAGTTCCACATTGGCCACAAAGCTTTTGGGGAACTTGCCCTAGGTCTAGACCAGGGACGGGCAACTTTGATAGGGGTGGGGGCCACAAAATCTGAACTCATCTTGAAAGACCGCAGTTGCTCGGGGGGTCTGCGTACCCACATCCATCCCTCCCACATTGTGAGCAAAACATATTAGTGCCTGTCCCCCCCCCCTCCCCTCTCTTGACAGTGGGATACATTGTTGAAGTTTTAGAGTTAATTTCATGCAATTCTACACATTTTGTCATTGGCTGTAGAGAACAACGTTGCCGTTTTAAAGCAGGTTTGCTGTTACTCGAAACTTTGCCATAGGGTGAAGACGACGTAGCAATTTTATAACAAATATAATTTATTCTGCTTGTTTTGCAATAAGGTGAAGGTGGAAAAGTGTGTTTTTTTGAGCCAATTTCCTACAATTCTACACATTTTGCCACATTGTGGAAATAATTGTTTGTAGTTTTAATATGATATCTGAGTGAGACTAAAGAAATCCATTTGGGCACCTGTCAATGTTCTCTCAAATTCTTCTTCTGAGCGCAAACTTAAACATTGTAAAAAATGAAGTGCAACTTCCAGCAAAAAAACAATATAAGAAAATACAACCCATAACATTTAAACATGGAAATAGCTGTTCAGTCATTCAGTCTACAGTAGCAGCCGATGTGTGGTGTTCAATGTAGGTCGACATTCCATGAGACTTTTGAAAAGACTATGCAGGGCTTGACATTAACCTGTTTATCCACTTGTCCTTCAGACAAGGTGACTGAAAATGTTTGATGCAAGAAACCACTTTCAAAATAAAATGCATTGTTATTCCCATACCATTATTACAGAGAATCAGACAATTGATACAAGGGCCTTAAATTGATACGAATGCCTTAAAAAGGGCCCACTGGCTGCCAGTTTATTTTATATACTTTTTTATTTGACCTTTTTATGGAACTAGGCAAGTCAGTTAGAACAGATTCTTATTGACAATGACGGCCTTTTCCATCCCTGGCATATGCCATTCAACTGTATCACTCTTTCCCCATTATATGGTCAGTGTATTGGTTGTCCTGACAGTGTCTCTTAACTCTCTGTAGGAGCCAGTGAAGCCAGAGGAGGGCCGCGACATGGCCAACAGGATTGGAGCGTTCGGCTACATGGAGTGCTCAGCCAAGTCGAAGGATGGGGTGCGGGAGGTGTTTGAGATGGCCACCAGGGCGGCGCTACAGGCCCGGAGGGGCAAGAAGAGCAATAAATGTCTCCTGCTGTAGAGTGCATGACAGGACCATGTACCAGGGGCTCTGGCAAGTGTGTGGTTGGAGAAGCACCCGTTTACATCCCACCAAATCCCTGACCCCCTCCTCCACCCCCTCACACTCGCCGGCCGCTGGAGCTTTTCTCCTTGCTTTGGGAGATGATCCCTGAACGTAGGTTTTTTTTTCTTCTAGTTTTTATTTTATTTTTACTCATTTTTAAAAAGTAATGGAAAACATTTATCAGTATTTAAATTGGAGGTGAGGGGAGAACCCGGGACTGCTTTTTGTTTTAAAATGCTTTACCTTGAAATCTTTCACCTTCCAAATGCTGTTGTTGGGCCTGTCGGGAGAAGGGCTGGCCTCGGGACTGCCAGTTAAGTGCTCTGCCTGCCTGGACTCTGTGTTGGCTGCTTTCAGTTTGTTTGGAACACAAACAGGGCTGATAACTGCTTTAAATTGTAGTCTCTGTTATGTACAAATCATTCTTAGTTTTTGGATGTGAAACCGTAAAGTAAGTGTTGAAACAAATAAACAGGAAAACATGATGTATGCAAATCTGTAAATATAAGGCATGGGTATATTCATATGTACACACGTACATAACTGGAAACTGTATTTTTAAACTAGCCTTAGTTACATTGTGTAATAAATTACATTCTTTAACACATTTCCTTCTTTTTTTTGTGGTGTGGGAATTGAATGACTGCACTAGTGAGGATGTTTTTCTGAGATGTTAAAGGTTCAGAACCACCTGACAACAACTTTAATTTATTTGATCAAGCCCTTTTTAGATCAGTGGTTGTTACAAAACGCTTAACAGATACCCATAAGAGCAAGCAATGCAGAAGCACAGTGGTCAGGGAAAACTACCTAGCCTAGAAAGATATTTTTTATATACAATTACATTCTTGTCGAAAATTAATCAATTATGCTGTTTGTAAGGTCAAGCTTCTAGCCCCTTACATTGTGACAATTGGCTAATATATTACAACTTCATAGCTGGCACAAAATATTTCGTGCCAGGTTTGAGACGAGTGATTCTGTTTGCGGAGCTTCAATATTGGTCTGCTGTCAAGACTGCAACTGAAAAAACAACGGATAACCATTTGAGGCAGCAAAATCTGACACGGCTGCTAAAAAGGAAGGAAACCCGTCACCGAGCCCCCACCCTCAGCCGGTTACACCCAAACACCCATCTCGAGAAAGGCTGATGTATTGCACAGCTTCGCTCTTTCTTGTGCAAGGCTTGAGAGGAGCCGTGGCCATGAGGCTCGAGCTGAAAAGGCCTCCGTTGCCGCCTAGTCATTCTCGGTCTGTTCTCTCATCTCAGCTTCCACCGACCGAGGCCAGCTTGGTAGTAGCGCACTGTAGAGTCAAACTGGGGCTTTATATACCGGGCTATTTTTAGCCTCAACGAGTGAAACTATTTTTAACCAATATGAGCTCATCCTTCTCTGGGCCGCCCAATGAAGGGGAGGGGTAGTTTGGAGGCGGGTTAAACGACGAGTAGGCCTATCTGCTGTGAGTGGCTGCTCGACCTGCCCAGTGTTTCATATATTTCCGAAACGACACGGATTGCCTTCTTGCAGTGATTCATCGGCGCCAAAATGTTTTGGACTCGCCCAGATGAAAAACACCATACCCATGGTCAGGTTTTTTGTTCTGAACTATTTTTTGACACTTTGTTGCTTCTGGAAAGCCAAGACGATGGTCCGTACCCACAGTGTATCGAAGTCACCTCCAGTCTGTCAACCCACAAATGACTCAGTGAAAAAAAAAGGATCCGGATGTCCTAGGCTTGTTTTTACCTAGTAGGTTGCTCTTTCTGGCCTTGACATATGCTACACCCTACAACAACAGTAAAACTAGATTAGAAATTGCAACACTAGATCAGATAACCCATCACATCAGTGTGCATTCTAGACAGTATATCTCTCACACACAATTGACTCGAGCGTTGTTCTGTTGACCTAGCGCTATCATCCCTCTGCAAATTCCATTTCACATTCCTAGAATGTAGTAGACCGAGCCCTATAACGCATGCTGCCTACAAGTCTGATAACACGTTTCACCCATAACCCATTCCAAAGGTCTGTAAAGAAAAAAAGATAACGACGTGGCCTTGATGTGCGACATTCTTGTTCGACACTGAATTGTCCTTTGTCCACCAGCGCAGGTAACAAGATAGGTAACAAGATAGGTAACAAGCATAACTACTGTAAATCGCTCTGGATAACAGCGTCCGCGAAACGACTAAAATGTCAAATGCTTCAAAATTAAGTTCAGCACAAGACAAAATTACATTTGCCATCAGTAGGTACATTTGAATGGTTTATGATCGATTAGCATGTTATGTCTTATTATTGTTGTAAATGATTTTGAAATCCACAGGTGAGGGACATGAGTAAAATACAGTGATCCCTTATTGTCACCAATCTCGTGCAACCACGAAGCCAAGATAATGCAAATCCTGTGCCCACTGCCCAGTCCCAAGACAATTAGTTCACAGTCACCCATTTCTTTATCTACGAGTGCATGAATAGGGGGTGGTTTTGGGACATGACGGTCTGCAACGCTTTTCTTATTTTCCACTTGCATTCTTACAGCGACGCCATTCGGTAAATTAATGTAGTTGCACTTTGGCTCAAATGGGGTTGGCCACTGGGTAGTCTAAGCCACATGGTGGCGTCAATGCCCTATGATTATGAAAAGGGACATACATCGTCGACAACCAAAAGCCTGGCATTTAAAATGCATAATTCCTTCTGCCCTACCATGAGGTCAATTTGGCGATTGATTGTATGCTATTCTACCGTAAAATGTGACGTGGAGAGACAATATTAATTAGGTCTGGTTAATTGGCTTCTCAAAGAGACAAAGAAACAATACACTTAGCTATATTGACTTTCATTAGCCACAAATGAGCAATACTTCTTAGAAACCATAGTTAGAAGTACTACTACTACTAAGTAGTAAGAAGAAGATAGTAGAGGAGAAACAAACGAGGAAATAAACGAAAGGTCATGTGGTGGGGGAGGTGGTCTGGAGTTGAATTCCATAAGAGCCTCCAAGCACAAGGACAACAGGTCAGAAAAGGACAACTGAGTTAACTGAGTTAGCCCAATTAAGGCAAAATATCAATTGTTGAGTCATACATGTACAGAAAACTTTGACCTTCATCTCAAAAAAACAAAAAACCACCTCCCCTCATTTTACTCGTCCCCAATGTCCTTTCATTTTCTGGCCATTTTTATATATAGATTTTATTTTTTATTTTACCCCCTTTTCTCCCCAATTTTGTGGTATCAAATTGTTTTAGTAGCTACTATCTTGTCTCATCGCTACAACTCCCGTACGGGCTTGGGAGAGACGAAGGTTGAAAGTCATGCGGTTGAAAGTCATGCGTTCCTCCGATACACAACCCAACCGAGCCGCACTGCTTCTTAACACAGCGCGCATCCAACCCGGAAGCCAGCAACACCAATGTGTCGGAGGAAACACAGTGCACCTGCAATCTTTGTTAGCGCGCACTGCGCCCGGCCCGCCACATCCCTACCGGCCAAGCCCTCCCTAACCCGGACGATGCTAGGCCAATTGTGCATCGCCCCACGGACCTCCCGGTCACGCCCGGTTACGACAGAGCCTGGGCGTGAACCTAAAGTCTCTGATGGCACAGCTGGCGCTGCAGTACAGCACCATTAACAACTGCACCACCCGGGAGGCCGACCCTGGCCATTTTCAATGTGCTGATGTTGTCTCTAGAATTGGAACCTTCATTCTCCCTCTTTTCGAGCTTCCTGGCCTCTTTCTTCTAAGCTCTCTCCTTCTCCCACCCTGTCCAGCGGTCCTCCAGCATCTGCCTCTTCTGTTCCCTCTCCTCCCACCCTGTCCAGCGGTCCTCCAGCGTCTGCCTCTTCTGTTCCCTCTCCTCCCACCCTGTCCAGCGGTCCTCCAGCGTCTGCCTCTTCTGTTCCCTCTCCTCCCTGTCCAGCGGTCCTCCAGCGTCTGCTTCTTCTGTTCAGCCTTCAGCAGCTTTGCCCGGTTAATTTGCTCCTGCTCTGTGTGGGTGATGTCATGCCCTAGTACCCCATTCTGCTCCTCGTTGTAATAGGTTTGTTCAATCCTCTTCTGGTTGCGGTCTTTAACCTTTTAGTTCACCCAGCGAATCACCTTCCTTCTTTGCCCTTCCTCTTATTGGGCTATTCACTTCCTTCTTTCCTCTCTGAGGTCCTTCCCCTCCTCCTCATTGGCACGTGCCTCCATCTTCTTAGTCTCACCACTGAGGCTGGAGCTCTCGCTGCCACTAGACTCTCTCTTCCTCCTCTATCACTAGGAGGACTTTGAGTTCCTCTTCAGCTGGTCAATGTAGTGCATTGAGTTTCGTAGGGTTTGGCCTCGGCCTGGAATTCAGTGTCCCCTGCCTCCTTGAGGAGCCGCTGCTTAGCCTCTCGGAGCTCTTCAAGGGGAATGATCCGTCCCCTGTAAACCACATCTACATCTACACTTTCTCTCTCATCAAACTCAATGTCCAGTACTTAACATTGGGCCTCAGCAGCAGCCATCGTGGCCTCTGGAGCTTGGCTGGGCTCGGGATTTTGGTTGGACTCTAGAGCTGGGTCATTCTGGGTCTGGAGCCAAGAGTCAGATGTGAGGTCGGCCTGAGACCTTCCCTTGCAGACAATGAATCTGGACATGGGAACAGCCACAGCCAGCTCCCACTTCTTGTTCTCATTCTGCACCTTCTCCAGATACATCCCTTCCCAGGTTTTCTCCCTCCTCTGTCGCCTTTCCTCTCCAACCGTTCTATCCTCTGCCATCTTCTGCCAGATAAGACGATGACTTTATTACACATCATCATCAAGCATACACACAGACAATCCAAACATATACAGACAATACATACAAACCTGTTTTTGTCCAGGTTGGTAAGACTCTCCATCTCTCTGAGTCTGTTGAACTCCCTCAATCTATCCTGCTGTTTCACGGCCAAGTGGGTCTCTCCCTCGGTCATTACAACGGTCTCCCTCAGTCTCTCATCCCACTGGTTTTCCACCTCATGATGCCTCTGCTCTTCCTTACCTCTCTCTCCTCCTCCTCCTCCTCCGCCTCTTTCTCCAAAGCCTCAGCTCTTCTGCCCATCGTTCCTTCTTTGAGCCAGCTTTTTCTTTCTCTCCCTTTCCTTCTCCAGCTCTCTCTCTCTCCTTTCTTTGTCCTTTGAATGCAAACACTGAGTAATTACACAAGGACACTCTTGGACTCTACAGTTGAGCTGTTAACTCAGCTACTATTCTCAAGCTATAATAACAGCATCACAATTCAAAGAAATAAGCCTGCCGTATCGCATCTGACGGCTTCCCTTCTCTGCCTGTTTCTCCATGTCCTCCTGGCCTGTCTCACCATCCTCTACCGGCAACTCTGATTCAGGGCTTCTCATGACCCCACTCTGTTTCTGTAAATATGTTTTACACGCTTTATTAACTATCGCAATGCTAAAACGACCATCTACTACTACTGTACTACAGCTGCTGCTAATGACAACCCTATCATAATATCTGCCTCACCTGCTACCGTTCTCATTCTCTCAAACGGCTGCTGTTTCTTCCGAGAGGCTTTGTTCATCGTAGTCATTCTGAGCTGATAGTCGTAGCCTTTCACGTTCCGGTCTTCTTTTGAATTCCTCCATCTCTGCATCCTTCTTGCTCTCTGTCTCCCCTGAAGCGTTTCTCTTTCTCCAAACTTCTCCCTTAGAACTATCTCCATCTTCCTTGCCATTTTTCTCTGGGTCTCCTTTTCTTTGCCATCTCTCTCTCTCTCTCTCTCTCTCTCTCTCTCTCTCTCTCTCTCTCTCTAACTCCTCTCTTCTCTCCACCTCTCTCTGGATCCTTCTCTTGCACCTTTCAGTTAGGCTTCTCCTGGCCTCCTGCACTCTCTCCACTTTTCCTTCTCGTTCCTCCTCCATTTGACAGAGTTCGTCTCTCAAGCGCTCTACCTCGCTCGCGCTCTACTCACACCTCTCCAATTCTTTGTGCAGCAAGCTGTTACACTTGCACCTCAGCTTTGCAGTGATGGTCTTTGTTCTTACTGGTCCGTTCTTCAATTCATTTTGACCCACGGGGTGAAGATCGTTCACTTTATCCGCCATTCTTAATTCTGTAAAACATAGAAATCCACTTTCTGTTCATAGAAAATAGTGTTTTAAATCTCAGAGGAAATGTCAATCCTGTTAATAGGCGAACGGGAGAGTGTCCTTCCCTTCTTGATAGCCACCATTCATCGAGATAGTCGAGAGTGTCCTTCCCTTCTTGATAGCCACCATTCATCGAGATAGTCGAGAGTGTCCTTCCCTTCTTGATAGCCACCATTCATCGAGATAGTCGAGAGTGTCCTTCCCTTCTTGATAGCCACCATTCATCGAGATAGTCGAGAGTGTCCTTCCCTTCTTGATAGCCACCATTCATCGAGATAGTCATGTGTAGGCTATCCTACCTGAGTCCTTCGCGGAAGAGTTTTGAAATCTGCCACACCCTCTTTGATTCAGCTTTTGTTTTGTCAGAGGAGAAATGCATGCACATGTTTAAAAACAATGTGCTTCTTGCTACGTAAAAGAATACTATGAAATGTCTTGCACAACTAACTCTATTTGTTTTCATCACTTTACACATTTATTTTGGGATCCACCCCAGTAAACCTAATTTGCCTGATGATGTGCGAGTGGAGGACAGTCTCATTTCATACAAGGGCATTTCCATCCACGTTCCCTCTCCCCGTCGCCTCTCCCTAGATTGCCTTTGACCTTTTTCAAAAGGAGGCAAGAGAGGATGGAGGAGAGAGGAGAAATGGCCATTGACTTGAATGGGGGTGACCTTTCTATTCATTCCATTTCCATGGTTACCGCCACCTCTAATCCTAAAACTTGACCCTCATGGCCACACCCACACTGATCGCTTCTACCAATTTCCATTATTTACTAGAACCATGGGCCTATTCAGAAAAACACCCATTTTAACCTCTTCTTTTTTTTACCCATGGCGTACCCAGTGTCTTTTTACATTTTACAATTGCATTTATACTTTGGAGTCAGAAAGTTGCAATTACGAACCTTCTACAGTCTATGGTCACACAGATCATTTTGATAAATATAACTTTGTCTACTCACCAAAATCCGCCACTCAACTGTCTGTCTCTGTCTGTTCCCCACTATCAAAGCCCTTGCATTCTAATTCTTTAGGTTCTTTCCCCATGACAACTATGGCATTATGTTTTGTGACATCATCAGCAAACCTTGAACATAGTATTTAGATTGTTCTATCCATTCCACATCATGCCCTACTGTTACATCATTGAAAATCATGACCGAATAGTATTTAAGCAGGGCAAAAAAACTCATTAATAAAGGAATTCATATGAACAATACTACTAATATCTTAAATAGATATGCTAGCAGGTCAACCACCCTTGCTAGATGACGAAGCCAACTTAACCCCAAAAAATCATGCCATTTCAGTTTTCTTGATTTAACTTTGAAACATTTTCTTTGTAATAAATCAAAAACAGTTCAAGGGAAAATGGAGGCTGTGTTCATTCTCAAGGCTGTACCCATAGTAGTCATGAGAGGGCAGCACAGTTACAGACGCATAAATACCATACCCCCAAAACATGTAACCCTCTCACCGTTACAATAACAAGTGGATACGATATTTGTGCGTCTGTAACTTTTTCACTCATAATTTTTCACGATTCATCCAGAAGTATCCGTAATCATGGTAGCATCCACATTAATGTAGTAGAAACATTCTATTCTTATTTGTGTCCAAAATAACACAATAGATTTTTACTAAATAATCTGAAACACAACCAAAACAGCAAATGCATCCAACAAGTTTAAAAGAGTCACACACTTGATGCAATAGTTGTGTGCTAGGAATATGGGACCAAATACTACACTTTGGACTACTTTAATACTTTTGGTCCTCTAAAATGGGGGGACTATGTACAAAAGGTGTTGTAGTTTCTAAACGGTTCACCCAGTATGAACAACCCTCAAATTAATGCTGACAATTTGCACTTTGACCTCATAGTCATGTATTATTTCAAATCCAACGTGCTGGAGTACGGAGCCAAAACAACAAGAAAATGTGTCACTGTCCCAATACTTTTGTAGCTCACTGTACCGCTATGCAGCTGTAGGATCATAATTTGATCATTCTTTTGCTTCTGAGAATTTCCCTTTACAGCAGGAAAGGCAAACTTGTAGTGTATTTAAAAAAAAAACAACATTTAAACCTGAAGTTTATCATTTCCACTTAGAAAATGCTAACTTGATTTGCCCTAACAAAAGAAATGCATCAACCCCTACAAACATGTCCATTAATTATACACGTTGGACTACTTTAATACACATATAAGTGAGTATTTGTCCTTGTGTCTTCAAGACACCAACAGTTATTTAGATTAGCTATTGGCTGTGGTAGACCTACAGTGCATTCGGAAAGCATTCGGGCCCCTTCACTTTTCCCACATCATTTTTTACGGTACAGCCTTATTCTAGAATGGATGAAATAAAACAAATAAAAACCTCATCAATCTACACTCAACACCCCATAATGACAAAGTGAAAACAGGTTTTTAGAAAGTTTAGCAAATTTATTACGAATAAAAATCAGAATTACCCCATTTTCATAAGTATTCAGATCTTTTGCTGTGAGACTCGAAATTGTATCCTGTTTCCATTGAATTGAATTGAATTCATTTTGGGTAACAGACATATGCAACAAATGTATAATGTGGACCCAGAGGACATCACTTGAAAGTATTAATTAAAACGCTTGTTTCCAAAGTGGTCCTCGATGGTAAAAGCAATGACACACATAATGATTTAAAAGGCCAGACAAAATGACAAACAACCATAAATACATTCATTTATATTGTCATCCTGAAAAGTGGCACTATTCGCTGCACTTCTCCCTAACCTTAAAAATCATCCATATTCATTTCACATTAAAACACTCTGTCCATTTCACATCACAATAAAAAACCAAGCAATAGGGTGTACAAGGGGCAGTGGAGGGGTTTCTCTTACTCAGACAACTTTGTCCAAATGAAAACCTGTGCCTGCTTTTTTAAAGCTATTTTTACTTTTTTCTTTGCTTGATCTCCAAGGGAAGGCTATTCCACAGACAAATACCCGTATGGGAAAAACATGTTCCTCGCAGTACTGTTTACTCTTGAGATTTTACAAGACATAACACCAGGTCTGGTATTGTGACTGTGTTGGTTATAGACCATGTCAATGTGGTTTTTCATGTAACCTGGGGCATGATTATTTAAGATGTTAAACGTATTATTAAGTTTAAGTTGGTCCACTCTGGACTCCAAAGGCAGCAAGCCCATCTCCTGGAACTCCTGTACCCCTATGATATTCAGCATATACCTGATAACATTATTTTGCAGGACCGGCATCCTCTTTTTTCAGCTTTTTTGATAGCCAACTATACCAAGCAGAGCAGGCATAATCAAAATGACACTGAATCAAGGTTGAGACAAGCAGTTTCTTAACATTAATGTTAAAATATCTAGTGTTACGATTCAAACATTAAAATGTATTTGCCATTTTAGAAAGAATTTTAGCAGCAATCAGGTCTCCATAAAGGGATTGATCTAGGGACACACAAAGGTAAGATACACTTGTTTTAGAATCAATCTCCTTGCCTGCACAGATTACCATTATCTTGTCAGCCTTAAGCAGTCTACGTTTTGTTCCAAACAAAATCGATTCAGATTTTCCCAACTGTAGTGACAATTTGTTGTCAGACAACCAATCTCTAACAAAATGCAATTCCTTACTCAGGGTCTATATGTAAACTGTATCCTTCCCTGATACCAGTATGGATGAATCATCAGCATAAAGCAAGAGTTTGCACTTTACTGTATCTGGCATATCATTAACGTATATAATAAATAAGAGAGGCCCTAAAATGGATCCCTGCGGGACTCCACAGGATATTTCTTTGGCCTCTGACAGAACATCACCAACATTACATACAGTTGATGTCGGAAGTTTACATACACCTTAGCCAAATACATTTAAACTCAGTTTTTCACAATTCCTGACATTTAATCCAAGTAAAAATTCCTGTCTTAGGTCATTTAGGATCACCACTTTATTTTAAGAATGTGAAATGTCAGAATAATAGTAGAGAGAATGATTTATTTCAGCTTTTATTTCTTTCATCACATTCCCAGTGGGTCAGTAGTTTACATACACTCAATTAGTATTTGGTAGCATTGCCTTTAAATTGTTTAAACTGGGTCAAATGTTTCGGGTAGCCATCCACAAGCTTCTGATAATAAGTTGGATGGATTTTGTTCTATTCCTCCTGACAGAGCTGGTGTAACTGATTCAGGTTTGTAGGCCTCCTTGCTTGCACACGCCTCTTCAGTTCTGTTCACAAATTTTCTATGGGATTGAGGTCAGGGCTTTGTGATGGTCACTCCAATACCTTGACTTTGTTGTCCTTAAGCCATTTTGCCACAACTTTGTAAGTATGCTTGGTGTCATTGTCCATTTGGAGGACCCATTTGCGACCAAGCTTTAACTTCCTGACTGATGTCTTGAGATGTTGCTTCAATATATCCACATACTTTTCCTCCCTCATGATGCCACCTGTTTTGTGAAGTTCACCAGACCTGCCTGCAGCAAAGCACCCCCACAACATGATGCTGCCACGCCCGTGCTTCACGGTTGGGATGGTGTTCTTCGGCTTGCAAGCCTCCCCCCTTTTCCCTCCAAACATAACGATGGTTATTAGGGCCAAACAGTTCTATTTTTGTTTCATCAGACCAGAGAACATTGTTCCAAAAAGTACGATCTTTCTCCCCATAGTCTGGCTTTTTCATGGCGGTTTTGGAACAGTGGCTTCTTCCTTGCTGAGCGGCCTTTCAGGTTATGTCGATATAGAACTTGTTTTACTGTGGATATTGATCATTTTGTACCTGTTTCCTCCTACATCATCACAAGGTCCTTTGCTGTTGTTCTGGGATTGATTTGACTTTTCGCACCAAAGCACGTTCATCTCTAGGAGACAGAACGTGTCTCCTTCCTGAGCGGTATGACGGCTGCATAGTCCCATGGTGTTTATACTTGCGTACTATTGTTTGTACAGATGAACGTGGTACCTTCAGGTGTTTGGAAATTGCTCCCAAGGATGACCCAGACTTGTGGAGGTCTACCATTATATTTCTGAGGTCTTTCTGTTGATATTCCCATGATGTCAAGCAAAGAGGCACTGAGGTTGAAGGTAGGCCTTGAAATACATCCACAGGTACACCTCCATTTGACTCAAATTAAGTCAGTTAGCCTATCAGAAGCCATGTCATAATCTTCTGGCATTTTCCAAGCTGTTTAAAGGCACAGTCAACTTAGTGTATGTAAACTTCTGACCCACTGGAATTGTGATACAGTGAGTTATAGGTGAAATAATCGGTCTGTAAACAGTTGTTGGAAAAATGACTTGTGTCATGCACAACGTAGATGTCCTAACCGACTTGCCAAAACTGTAGTTTGTTAACAAGAGATTTGTGAAGTGGTTGAAAAACAAGTTTTAATCACTCCAACCTAAGTGTATGTAAACTTCCCACTTCAACTGTACTTGTGTTCTGTTGGTCAGAGGAGACCTAAACCAATTCACTGCTATATCATTTAGACCACCCATTTCCGTTTCATCAGCCATGGTCCACTGGCAACAGCTTTCTGTGTATGTAAACTTCCCACTTCAACTGTACTTGTGTTCTGTTGGTCAGAGGAGACCTAAACCAATTCACTGCTATATCATTTAGACCCACCCATTTCCGTTTCATCAGGAGAATACCATGGTCCACAGTGGCAACAGCTTTCTGCAAGTCT
This sequence comes from Oncorhynchus gorbuscha, assembly GCF_021184085.1. Classification (NCBI taxonomy): domain Eukaryota; kingdom Metazoa; phylum Chordata; class Actinopteri; order Salmoniformes; family Salmonidae; genus Oncorhynchus; species Oncorhynchus gorbuscha. The sequence continues at coordinate 68,405,427 of NC_060175.1, read as the reverse complement.
AACATGACCATACCTGTACAGTTCCCCTCCTCACTTTCCTGCTTAATGTGGTCAAAATGGTGGATAAGGAAGTATCAGTGGAATGAGCTGTTCTAAAGCCAGATTGTAGTTCATGAAGAAGTGTTTGCTCGAGAAAGTATGCCTCAAGTTGATTTTTTTTTTTAAAGGAATCTCACGACAACTTTGGATAAGGTGCTGAGGATCGACACAGGCCTGTAGTTTCCTACGTTTGTTTTACTGCTCGTACTGTTGAGTGGAACCATCCGGGCTGTTTTGAGATCCTTGGGAAATGCACCACTACTAAGAGAAAGGTTTACAATACGCGTTATCATTTCAGCAGTGACACACAAGCTTCTCCATCCTCGGTCGGTCCATGTCCCCATTGAGTTTTCGCCTCTTGCTGCGCCAGGTCCCGTCGCTGCTCCTCGTTTTCTGGAGGGACTCACGCATGAGTTACATTGGTTGAGATTCTCTCCCGGGGGTTCTTCATGTTTGTCATTTATTGGGATGTCCTTTATGAATCTCGCAGGAAGGTTATCCAGCCCAGTTTCTTTGTTTGTGCTCCTTAAGCATTGTAGACGGGAAACGTTGTCCTCTGGTACCATGCACAGCTCAAACAAATCATTTGTGAGACCTTTGCTGTGGTAAACGTTGTTAATGAAAGACTGGCCATAGTGTCCAGAGCATGTGGGTTACTTCTTATTAACCAAAGATGAGGCTATAGTGGTAAAAAAAAAAAGTTAAATAATTTGCAACCATTGCCTGTTCATAACATAAAACATACTCAATATCCAGGCCAATACTACAGGATTTTACCTTATGGGGGAGTTTTTGAGCCAATGTCCTTTAACATTTTCCACAGTTCACAAGGCCGATGTAAGCTGTCATTAACGGCACCTATATAGTGTTTGGATTTGACCTTATCCATTTTGTATCTGGCCTGGTTTCTACAGTTAATATAACCGTCATAATCTTGCTGTAGATTTGTCCTTCTGAATCTGGCCAGGTCAAGTTGCTGCCCCTCTCCCCCAGCTCTTACTTCTGTCAAGACGTGTTTTTGGTTGGTCCGGTTCCGCAGAGCTTTTGATCTTCTAAAAGTTTTACATCCTCGTTGCGTAGACAATTCATTGTCGAGGTTGGCTATTTCTATCCCAGCGCTTCCAGTCTGACCAGCTATTCCCTTTCCCTTACGAGGTCTAAGATCTCGGAAGTGATCCATTTCCCTGACCGCTGTTTGATACAACTTTGTTTCATCGGAGCCAGAGAGTCGAGTGCAGACAGAAACATATCTTGATCAACATCATCACAGTTTAGTACATGAGGCCAATCCAAAATATCATCACAGTTTAGTACATGAGGCCAATCCAAAATATCATCACAGTTTAGTACATGAGGCCAATCCAAAATATCATCACAGTTTAGTACATGAGGCCAATCCAAAATATCATCACAGTTTAGTACATGAGGCCAATCCAAAATATCATCACAGTTTAGTACATGAGGCCAATCCAAAATATCATCACAGTTTAGTACATGAGGCCAATCCAAAATATCATCACAGTTTAGTACATGAGGCCAATCCAAAATATCATCACAGTTTAGTACATGAGGCCAATCCAAAATATCATCACAGTTTAGTACATGAGAATCCAATCCAAGTTTAGTACATGAGGCCAATCCAAAATATCATCACAGTTTAGTACATGAGGCCAATCCAAAATATCATCACAGTTTAGTACATGAGGCCAATCCAAAATATCATCACAGTTTAGTACATGAGGCCAATCCAAAATATCATCACAGTTTAGTACATGAGGCCAATCCAAAATATCATCACAGTTTAGTACATGAGGCCAATCCAAAATATCATCACAGTTTAGTACATGAGGTCCAATCCAAAATATCATCACAGTTTAGTACATGAGGCCAATCCAAAATATCATCACAGTTTAGTACATGAGGCCAATCCAAAATATCATCACAGTTTAGTACATGAGGCCAATCCAAAATATCATCACAGTTTAGTACATGAGGCCAATCCAAAATATCATCACAGTTTAGTACATGAGGCCAATCCAAAATATCATCACAGTTTAGTACATGAGGCCAATCCAAAATATCATCACAGTTTAGTACATGAGGCCAATCCAAAATATCATCACAGTTTAGTACATGAGGCCAATCCAAAATATCATCACAGTTTAGTACATGAGGCCAATCCAAAATATCATCACAGTTTAGTACATGAGGCCAATCCAAAATTTCAAGTACTTCTACAAAATGTCCTTTTGAGTATTGTTTCATAGACCGTACCTACCATGTATTTATTACCTGGCTCTAATAGCATTTTGGATTTCTTTCGGGTACAGTAGGTTACCATATGATCACATAAACCAATATTTAAGACTCCTGACTGACAGACGTTCTCTTGATCTGATACAATAATAAAATCCAAAGTTGATTTACTGTCAATACACACCCGGGTTGGCTCGGGTGTGTATTGAGATGTTTCTACAACTTGATTGGTTTCCACCTGTGGTAAATTCAATTGATTGGACTTGATTTGGAAAGGTGCACACCTGTCGATATAAGGTCCCACAGTTGACAGTGCATGTTAGAGCAAAGATCATGTCATGAGGTGGAAGGAATTGTCCGTAGAGCTCCGAGACAGGATTGTGTCGAGGCACAGATCTGGGGAAGGGTGCCAAAACATTTCTGCAGCATTGTAGGTCCCCAAGAACACAGTGGGCTCCATCAATCGTAAATGGAAGAAGTTTGGAACCACCAAGACTCTTCCTAGAGCTGGCCGCCCAGACAAACTGAGCAATCGGGGGAGAAGGGTCTTGGTCAGGAAGGTGACCAAAAATCAGATGGTCACTCTGACAGAGCTCCAGAGTTCCTCTGTTGAGATGGGAGGACAACCATCTCTGCAGCACTCCACCAATCAGGCCTTCATGGTAGAGTGACCAGACGGAAGCCACTCCCAATAAAAGGCACATGACAGCCCGCTTGAAATTTGCTAAAAGGCACCTAAATACTCTCAGACCATGAGAAACAACATTCTCTGGTCTGATGAAACCAAGATTGAACTATTTGGCCTGAATGCCAAGTGTCACATCTGGAGGAAACCGGGCACCGCTCATCACCTGTTCAATACCATCCCTACGGTGAAGCATGGTGGTGGCAGCATCATGATGTGGGTATGTTTTTCAGCGGCAGGGACTGGGAGATTAGTCAGGATCGAGGCAAAGATGAACTGAGCAAAGTACAGAGAGATCCTTGATGAAAACTTGCTCCAGAGCACTCAGGACCTCAGACTGGGGCAAAGGTTCACCTTCCAACAGGACAACTACCCTAAGCACACAGCCAAGACAACTCAGGAGTGGCTTTGGGACAAGTCTCTGAATTTCCTTGAGTGGCCCAGCCAGAACCCAGACTTGAACCCGATCGAACATTTCTGGAGAGACCTGAAGATAGCTGTGCAGCAACGCTCCCCATCCAACCTGACAGAACTTGAGAGGATCTGCAGAGAAGAATGGAGAAACTCCCCAAATACAGGTGTGCCAAGTTTGTAGCTTCATACCCAATAAGACTCGAGGCTGTAATCTCTGCCAAAGGTGCTTCAACAAAGTACTGAGTAAAGAGTCTGAATACTTATGTAAATGTGATTCACTTTCATAAATTGCTTTGTCATTATGGGGTATTGTGTGTAGATTGAGAGGGCTGTAACGTAACATAATGTGGAAAAAGTCAAGGGGTACTTTCCAAAGGCACTAAATACCTAATATATTGTCTGACATGACTGTCACAGTGTTTTAAATCGTTCATGTTATTGTTAGCAGGCGATACATTAGGTCAGCATTATAGAGACTGTGAAAGGGTTCGACTGTAGTCTATAAATTATTCAAAAGCTGAGCATTTTAGTATGGGGAGATGAAGAGCAATAGAGTTGTGTGTGTATTTGGTGGGGGAGAGAGAGAAAGATGGAGAGAGAGAGAGAGAGAGAGAGACAGAGAGAGGGAGAGAGAGAGAGAGAGTGAGATGGAGAGAAAAAGACAGAGAGAGAGAGAGCGAGAGAGGGAGAGAGACGGGAAATAAGATGAAAGGCCCCGCACAGCAGTTGTCTTATTACCAGTTATTAAAGTAGGTTGTCCTGGAGCAGTGAAAAAAAGAGAAGGAGTGTGTGTGTGTGGCTGGTGCAATGATTTGGGATCTCTTCCCCCTCCTCCTCCTTGCCTATACAGAGGAGGACTGAAAGAGGGAGAGGGAGCGAGAGAGAAAGAGAGCGAGATTAGAGTACAGTGAGAGAGAAATCAACACTCAACGAGGGGAGAAACCCAAGAGACGAGAGTGAGAAGAGACAGAGTGAGAGCGAGAGATACAGGAGACAAGTCACATGAAGAGAAGAGAGGAGACACATCTTTGTAGCTGTCGAGCTGAAGCCAAGTGGGAGTAGTGTGTTTCGTTGGACTAAATCTTTTTGCTTTTCAGAGCCCACACACAGACACAAGTGAGTGTGTGTCCTGCTGGTGCCTTACTCGTGAAGTGTGTGTGCTATATGCTCGGGACTTTGAGTGTGCGCGTGTGTGAGACCATGTGGAGGTTCGCGACCTTGTTCCTTCTAGCCCACCTGGGGCGCAGTCTGACAGGGGCATGGAGAGCCTCCCTGCCGCGCCTGCAGTTCACTCACTCAGGTAAGACAGAACCCCTCTCTCTCTCTCCCCCACACGCCCTGCTGTCTCTTGTTAGTGTGGCTCGCATTTCTCCTGTCTGCCCACACATTGTGTTATCTATTAATTGTATTATCTAGTTCAACGTCTGTCCCTCTCACTGCTTTCCTCGTTCCAGGACACTTTCTTACACAGTGAGGGATCAGCTACAGTGCAGGAGAGAATGGGATGTTTGTGTGATGATGTTTGCGTATGATTGACGGAGTGCAATTATTGTGCGAAGATGATGTGTGTCATCGAAGGGGCAGGCTTTTTTTTTTAAATGTAAGGAATGATTATGACAGTGTATTTATCTGTCTTCTAATAGAGAGGTATGTTAAGATCTTTAGTCTGTGCTAATGTAAGTATTGAGATATATTTGAGCTGCTCCATCTGCTCATGTCTGAGAATGCAGCAATCCCAAATCCCCAGTTGGGAGTGATAGTCTAATCAGTCGTATGTGAGTTACATATAACAATTCGATTCAAGGCTGAAACGTACGTGTCCTAGAAAGTATAAAGGGAACTTGTGCACAGGGAGAAGCTAGTTGGATTTAGTTCGTTCGGTCAGAGCGAAGGTGTCTGAACACAGACAGACGTTTCATTTCCTGCATCACTTCTGCTTTGCGGGACATTTCAGTGTAACATCTGGCTGCTTTTGAACATGAGCGTCACAACGCGGAGTTTAATATCAGAGGTACGGAAGAAAGAAAGTCCAGAATCATAAAAAAGGACTGGAAACTCTTTTGGACCTCGCTATACGTCTGAATGCCTTTATTGCCCTTTAACCTCTGCTCTTCACGGGTCAGATTCACCACTAGATCCTGATTCCAGATCAGATCCTGGAGGTCCACGTGTGAGGGAGCTGGTCTTAACCCCACCATGACTGATTACCCAATCAGCTTGGCCGCCTGGTCCCTCTCTCTCTCTCTCTCTCTCTCTCTCCAACCCAGCTTGCCTTAATGACTAAATGATACCAGTTATTCAATCAAACTCTGCGTCGGGCCAGCCAGCACTGGACTAAACTGCCTGCTACCCCCCAAATCCTAACGGCTCAATTATTCCAGTCGCTTGTCGACTCCAGCCCTTATTTCCCAAATGATAAATGACAGCTGGGGATTGGGTTCTTGCCTCCCACACACAAAAAGGACATTTTACTGCTGCGAATGATGTGAAATGTATAGCGGCACATATCAAAGCCTAATGAAGCAACGCCAGCTGTTAAGCCATGTAGAATGATTGGGAACCCCATATAAGCCGGGTTATAGAGTTGCCGTCTGATGACGCTCACCTTGCCCCGGCTGCCTTTAACAGTTCACCCGCTCCTCTCGTGACCCGTGAGGATGCATCATTACCCTGTACAGTGATTGGGGAGGCGGCCATGTTGGGAAGGTCATGATCGTGTTGAATGATAAACGCAAGACATTTGTGACATAAATTGGAAAAATAGTCCATCGTCTCAAGATGATGACACTTTCCCCTTTCACCCGAGGGTGAGGGTGGTGCCCCGAGAATTGGTACCCCTTCTTCCTGGCAACACCCTTGACAACGGTAGACGGTGGTTTTGCAGCCTTGAACTAAAGCTGTGCTGTAATGCTCAGACAGAGAGCTACCTTTGCCAAACATCTGATTATGATGAATACGTATTTATTCAGAAAGGTCAAAGGGCAGGGTATCCACGTGTGCCTGGTTGAGTGGTGAAAGAATCCAGATGTCAGGGAGTGTGTGTTTGTCTGTTTCCCAGGCATCTCCAGTCCTGCCTCTCTAATTGCACTGTAATTGGTGAAGTGATAACCCCATTTCCACAGGAAACGGGCCCCAGTTTCCTAATTTCTCTAGTGGCACACCGCACAAAGTCTTCCCACTGGGAACCGTGAGCCAGACAACTCAGCTATGGGGCCCGTGTAGAGAAACAGGTAGACTGACTCAGACACAAAGACAGACACATGCATGCGCACACACACACACACACACACACACACACACACACACACACACACACACACACACACACACACACACACACACACACACACACACACACACACACACACACACACACACACACACACACACACACACACACTAGCAATCCTCTTGATAATAACAAAATGGTAATGAGGGAGATTAACTACTCTATTGAATCATGATAGACAGGATGCTTAGCACCAGTTTGAGGAAAATAACCATCTGTTTTAAAATGGACTCCCACCATGGTGTGTGTGTGTGTGTGTGTGTGTGTGTGTGTGTGTGTGTGTGTGTGTGTGTGTGTGTGTGTGTGTGTGTGTGTGTGTGTGTGTGTGTGTGTGCGTGCGTGCGTGCGTGCGTGCGTGCGTGCGTGCGTGTGTGTGTGTGCGCGTGCATGCGTGCACATTCCTGCCTGCGTCTATGTTCATTTTAGTCTGTGTGTGCCCTTGTCGTGTTTGTGTGTGTGTGTGTCTGTGTCTCCTGATGCAGGAATGTTCATAGCTGAATCACACGCCACACATTCACCCATATCACATAGACGCACATCAGTTTGCTCCCATGACTGAGGTAATCTAATGTTCGCTGGCTCGGGTTTGTTTGGTGGCTAAAAATATACCTCTCCTCCTGATGCCATCCTAATTCACGGCGTCCACATCCACACAGGACTGGAAGAAGAGAGGGTGGTGGGCAGACAGAGACTCGCCCTCAAAAGACACCATAGGAAGTGTTAAGGTCGGGGCATGAGGACACAGGGAGGAGAGGGTGGGGCGAGTGGGCGGTGGAGATATGTCAAGGTTTTTCTTTGATTAAGAGTGACGGGGTGAAGCCTCAACTGGCTGGAGGTCAAGGGTCAGGACCTTAAGGACCTCGCTGTCACCTTCAGCTTGTCTGAGGACGGAGGCACTCTGCAGTTTTCACAAACACGTTGAGTCTACCCGGACTGAAAATACATGGCTGTTCTGATGAGTTAAGACACATTTAGAAACAAAGACCCTTCTGTTTGTGATCTTGGATTTCAACAAGATTTCCAGGATTCCAATCTAAGCCTTCTGAACTGAACAATGTACCTTTACAAATCTACTTCTCACTAAGTTTGTTCCTACACATTGGTCTACATTTACAGTTGAGCCGTTAGCACGTTACTGCATGGAGCTAATGGACTTTCTACAGCAGACGTGTTGTGTTTTTGGTGTTAGCTGTGGAAGCCAGTCTGACAGGTGAAACACTGACAGTACTAATCCCTCTGAGGGGCTGCTGGTGAGAACAGGCCTGGAACCCCCACTGGGTCGACATGGTCACTGTTGTCAAGGCAACTACCCCAGAGGAAGGATGGGCCCGTTGGGGTTGGTGGGTGCAGCTGGTGTGTTGGGAGAGTGGCAGGAATGTGTGTGTGTGTGTGTGTGTGTGTGTGTGTGTGTGTGTGTGTGTGTGTGTGTGTGTGTGTGTGTGTGTGTGTGTGTGTGTGTGTGTGTGTGTGCGTGCGTGCGTGCGTGCGTGCGTGCGTGCGTGCGTGCGTGCGTGCGTGCGTGTTTGTGTATGTATGTGTGTGTGTGTGCGTGGAGACTACATGTTCGTGTCTAAAAGGGTATTTTAGCTTGGGAGAGGCAGGAGAGGCAGGAATGTGTTTTCTGTCACCCTGAATAAGAGACCATCATCATTGACTCAGAATGACGTAATCCTGACAGGTGTTCTGGCCATTGGCTCTACAGTCCAGTGTGTGTGTAGAAATGTACAGTATATACAGTACAAATAATATATTTGGGTGTGAGAGAGATGAGATGGGTACACTCTTAGCGTGGACTTTGATTGTGATATTTGAAACGTGTCACTCAACAAGTTTGCCAACAACCAATAGAATGTGTATGCCAGTTTGATCTTACAGTCCTCCCGGTTTCTTAAAATAAATATTTGCTACCTCTTTCGTCAGCAAATGAAAGTGATTCAATTAACTCCAAATGGCAGTTTATTTTTGTAGTTTCCCTCAGTCTGCTCCCATACTTTTTTCCCTCTCATGACCTTCTCCGCATCGATTCATCCTCTTTCTCATCGCAGTGTAGTTCCTTCCACGCGTGCCATGTCTCATGTCTCAGTCTGTCAGTCTCATCACAGTGGCATCAGTCTCCTCTCACTGTTCCAGATTTTCCACCAGACACACTCTGTCACTACTCCTCAATCTTCTCCAAACCCACCTGCTTCTATCTTCTATCAAACACATGCAAGCTCAGCTTTAGAGGCAAGCTTTGCTGTCTAGAACCTAAAAGGATTCTTCGGTTGTCCCCAGAACCCTTTAAAGAACCCTTTTTGCTTCCAGGTAGAATAGTTTTAGTTCCAGGTAGAACCCTTTTGGGTTCCATGTAGAACCCTTTCAACACAGGGTTCTACATGAAACCCAAAAGGGTTCTACCTGGAACCAAAAAGGGTTCTCCTATGGGGACAGCTGAAGAACCCTTAATGGAACCATTTCTTTCTAAGTGTGAAAGGGAAAAGATCATATGTGCAGTTAGAGGAATGTAAACCAATTCCATCCTCCAAATTCCTTCCTATGTGATCTCTGTACGTTAGTGTAGTTTGTGTGGGAGAAGTGTGGTTTCACAGGGAGAGTAGACTGACAGTGGTGATGGTCATCCTCTGCCAATCGCTACTCTTAGCTCTCCGGCTAGCGGGTCTAACCGACGTACAGCCTCTATCATAGCTTTCATAGTCTCACGGTTGTATCAGCCACTATCGTTTAATCTGTCTGGAGATGTGTTCGTTTGTTTGTCTGACGGACTTCTGACTTATGTCGATCGCCGGTAAGCACGCTGGAGAAGTGAATAGATGGATGTGTGTTAGACGCTGTGGGAAAGGGTTTGTGCTGAGTCATATTATGTGGGTTTGTGGAGTGGAGTCCGAGCCACAGAATACTACAACTCATAAGATGAATGGATGCAGCCTAGTACCACTCATTAGCTGGTCTTTGGAGGACCATATGCGTTATTATAGCTGGTGTGTGACTGTGTTTTTGATCTCTCGGTCATCCGATCTGTATTTCATTGAGCTGTCTATACAAATCGTTTGCTCATACCCTCACGTTTCATTTGTCATTGGGTTCTAGACGTATTTGTTGCTGTGTTATTGGTGTCTGTATCATACTGTGACTGCGGCCTCATCTCTCTGCTGTACGGTGTTCATATTAGGACAGCCTCAGTACCGTGCTGTTGTTGTATTCATCTCTCTGCATCTCTCTCTCTCTCTCTCTCTCTCTCTCTCTCTCTCTCTCTCTCTCTCTCTCTCTCTCTCTCTCTCTCTCTCTCTCTCTGTCTTTATCTCTTTGTCTCTCTCTCTCAGAGCTGGTCCAGAATGGCCGTCTCCTATCCCTGCCCCTGGCGGCGGGGGACATGCACTCTCTGCTGCCAGATGAAGATGGCCGTCGGCTCTACGTGGCCATGAAGGACAACCTGCTGTCCACCAGCCTGGACGACATCACACAGAACCCCAGCAAGGTCAGACTGCCTGGCTCTCTATAGGCTTCTCACACTACTGAGCCGAACCGAGCCAAACCAAACCAAGCTGTACTGAGCTGTCCAGTGACACAACCACCGTAATTGTTAGAACTTTGTTGGGAAAAAAAGACGATTTGAAAAGCAATTATCCAAACCACAGTCTGGTTCTGGTCTGCATGATTGTGTGAAAAAAGGGTAATAGATCCAACACAATTACTTACACACACTTACACATGTATTGATCCAGCTACACTCCTCAGTGAGGAAAAACGTTAACTCCTAGCTGGTTTTCACCGTATCCCAGAGAATCTTGTGAGAGAATAGATGTTAGTGGCTGGATGACTGTCAGTCACTGTTGGTTGTCCAGTGTGCATGGAGAAAGTAACTTAGAGGGATAACGACACTCAAATTGATGGTAACCAGAATACGGAGGAGTAAGCCACCTCCAGCTGTCTAGCATCCCTTCCTCTTTCCATCAAGCCCCCTGTGTCTCTCAATCCCTCTCTGAAATACACAGCGATCATCACACTTCTCCACCTCTCTCCTGTATGTACCCATGCCCACTACCAATCACAGCCTCTCGTACCTCTCCCTTTCCATTTCCTCCCGCACAAACTTTCATTCCAATACACGTAGACACACATTTACACAGGGACTCTCTCTCTCAGACTCTCTTTCCCAGACGGGAATAGCCCCGTATTGTATAAGTGAGGGTTTCATTCTAAGGTCACCCCTGTTCCCACTTCTGCCTGGCAGGAGATTGACTGGAGCGCCATGCTCCCACTAATAACACCATCCTCTGATCAACCAACCCCTGAGGCATTCCTATTGCATGAGTCCCTCACCGCCAGCCCACATCACACACAAGGACGGAAGAGCTGTGCGTGCGTGCGTGCGTGTGTGTGTGTGTGTGTGTGTGTGTGTGTGTGTGTGTGTGTGTGTGTGTGTGTGTGTGTGTGTGTGTGTGTGTGTGTGTGTGTGTGTGTGTGTGTGTGTGTGTGCGTGCGTGCGTGCGTGCGTGCGTGCGTGCGTGCGTGCGTGCGTGCGTGCGTGCGTGCGTGCGTGCGTGCGTGCGTGCGTGCGTGCGTGCGTGCGTGCGTGCGTGTGTCTCTGTGTGCAAATGTGACCAATCTCCAACTCTCTATTTACCCATACCCACTACCAGCATCATCCTAATTCATCTCCTTTTCCATATCCTCCCTCTCTTTCTTTACTTAAAAAAGAAGCTGGTTCCTTTTCAGTCCCTTGCTAATTGAGTTGCATGTTGCACAGGGATTAGTGTAGGGTCTATGCATTTCCACATTTTTGTCCATGTGAGAGGGCATAGAACTAGTTATACAAAACTCCACTCCAAGACATAGTATTCGTCACAGATGGTGGATTTATATATTCCCAGTGTGAATGCTGGTGGTCGCCCAGTCTACTCCCCCCTCTGGTATTCAGTGATAGCATTTAGTATTCGATTAGCATCCCCGTTAGGTGTTGCCAAGGCAGCAGCTACAATTCCTGGGGTACAGACGGAAGTAAAGCATATCGTCATATACAAACTTTGTGCATCATACACATGTATGGGGGTGGCAGGTAGCCTAGTGGTTAGAGCGATGGGCCAGTAACCGAAAGGTTGCTAGATCGAATCCCCCGAGCTGACATGGTAAACATTTGTCGTTCTGCCCCTGAACAAGACAGTTAACCCACTGTTCCTAGGCCACCATTGTAAATAAGAATTGGTTCTTAAATCTTCTTCAGGATTGGTGGGTCCCCCCTGCGGGACGGTTGAGCTAATGTAGGCTAATACGATTAGCACGAGGTTGTAAGTAACAAGAACATTTCCCAGGACATAGACATATCTGATATTGGCAGAAAGCTTAAATTCTTGTTAATCTAACTGCACTGTCCAATTTACAGTAGCTATTACAGTGAAAGAATACCATGCCTTTGTTTGAGGAGAGTGCACAGTTTTGAACATGAAAACTTATTAATAAACTAATTAGGCACATTTGGGCAGCCTTGATACAACATTTTGAACATAAATGCAATGGTTCATTGGCTCAGTCTAAAACTGTGCACATACACTTCTGCCATCTAGTGGCCAACCTCTAAATTGCACCTGGGCTGGAATAATACATGATGGCCTTTCTCTTGCATTTCAAAGATGATGGTACAAAAAAATACACAAAAAAACGTCATTTTTTTCTTTGTATTATCTTTTACCAGATCTAAATTTTTATATTCTCCTACATTCCTTTCTCATTTCCACAAATTTCAAGATGTTTCCTTTCAGATGGTACCAAGAAAATGCATATCCTTGCTTCAGGGCCTGAGCTACAGGCAGTTAGATTTGGGTATGTCATTTTAGGCGAAAATTGAAAAAAAGGGTAAGAGTTAACTGACTTGCCAAGTTAAATAAAGGTTTAATAAAAATAAATAAAATACCTGTATTGCTAGTTTGAGTTACCTGAGGTGGGAGAGAGTTCCCTGTAGTCATGGAGCTGTATAGTACTGTGCATTCCCTAGCCTCTGTTCTGGACCCCTGGTAGCATGTGTGTATGGGTGTCTGAGCTGTGTGTTAACTGATTGTACAGACAGTTTGGTACTTTTAATATGTCAATACCTCTCACGAAGACCAGTAGTCAATCTCCCCTCTACTTTGAGCCAGGATAGATTGCCGTTCATGATATTGATGTACCTGAAAGGCTTTACAATGAAGAGCTGGCGAATATAAGTGGCAATATATTCCACTAGCATCCTCTGTCATTTTCCATTGAAGTTGTCAGAACCAGGGGGTTTGTCATTATAGATAGACAGCAATACTTTTTTCACCTCTTCCACACTCACCTTACAGAACTCCAAATTACAATGCTTGTCTCTCATTATTTGGTCAGTGAAGCATGAGTATGAAGGCTCAGAGTTTGTTGTTGGCATGTCATGCATAAGTTTGCTAATCTTGCCATTTAAAAAGTCATCAAAAGTTGTTGGCAATATCAAAGGGTTTTGTGATGAATGAGCCATCTGATTCAATGAAGGATGAAGCTACGTTTCCCTTTTGGCCAACATTTCATTGAAGATACTCCACATTTTGTACAATCATCGTTTATAAAAATGTACCTTTTGTTTTCGTAGTACAATTTCTTCTTCTTCTTCTTTTTTGTTTAGTCTCATGATTTCTCTTTTTACAGTACGTTTGCCAATCGACTGGACAGCCAGATTGATTTGCCATTCCTTTTGCCTCGCCCCTCTCAACCATACAATTTCTCAATCCCTCATCAATCCACGGGGAATTAGCCGTTCTAACAGTCCGTTTCTCAGTGGGTGTATGCTTATCGGTAACCAGAGCTTTAAAAAATGGAAAGCTGAAATGAAGAAAGAAAGAAAAAACATCTTTATCTTTTATCACGTGATCTCTGCTACGGCCCCTAAATGACTAACTCAGTGGACATGCTGTGGAGGTTAGTCATCTATGGTGGCATGATATCACCTCATCATGGTGGCAAGATACCAGATCATCATGGTGGCATGATACCAGATCATCATGGTGGCAAGATACCAGATCATCATGGTGGCATGATACCAGATCATCATGGTGATACCAGATCATCATGGTGATACCAGATCATCATGGTGATACCAGATCATCATGGTGGCATGATACCAGATCATCATGGTGGCAAGATACCAGATCATCATGGTGGCATGATACCAGATCATCATGGTGATACCAGATCATCATTATTTTTTCAGCTCCACTGGCCAGCAAGTCCAGACCGGGTCCAAGAGTGTTTGATGGCTGGAAAGGACCGGGAGGTGAGGGGTTACCGGTATACACACACACACACACACACACACACACACACACACACACACACACACACACACACACACACACACACACACACACACACACACACACACACACACACACACACACACACACACACACACACACACACTCCTAACTCCAATCCCCCTCTACAGTTGGAGTGCGCTAATTTCCTGCGAGTGCTGCAGCCCTACAACCAGACCCACCTGTATGTGTGTGGAACGGGAGCCTTCAACCCTCGCTGTGCCTTCATCCCTACCACCGTCTTCCTCAAGGTAAAGCCACACACACACACATATACACTCACTCACTCCTTCCTCAACCAACATGCGCACACCCGGGGTTCCCCCAGGAATATATTGAGGAAAATGGATGCCTATCTCAAGCTTTCTCTCTCTGTCCTTCTACATCTGTCCTATAGCAATACATCCTATACCTGTGTGTTCAGTCTGACTAAAGGCCTAGCTGTCAGCCCCTATAGCTGCGCTATCTGTTGCTACACCTACTATGTGTACTGTACTGTGTGCCCCTATACCCTGATGCCTGCCTGTCCTATGCCTCCGTGTGTTTGCCCCACGTCTCAACGATTCTTAGCTAAACTCCCGTGCTCTCCCTCTCTCTCTTTCTTCTTTCACTTTCTCACACACTGTCTTCAGGTCCCCATGTGTGCTGGTGTCTGTGTTTCTGGGAGAAGGTGCGAAACCCATGAAAGGGGCTTAGACTCCTGAGCAAGGACACGAGGGGCAGCGATGCTTTGAGAGGCCAGCGGCACTGCCTCCCTCACATTGCATTTGACAAATTTTTCAGCCAAATATTTACAGAGATTACGGCCTCCTTAATAGACAAGTCTGGGAGAGTTTTAGAGTTGTACTGTGCATGAGTTATGTGCAGGGGCGGACTGGGACCAAAGATCGTCCCCTGGCATTTCAAACACACCGGACCATTTCATTGTTTTCTTGACGCCCCCATTATTAGCCAGATAATGATAATTTTACGTTTAAAAAAAAAACAAAAAAACAAGACAGACATGGCCACTGGCTAAACATTGACAAGACCATCTGGCATTTGCCTATAATGCCAGATGGTCAGTCTTCCCCTGCTCATGTGGCCCGTGCGTGCGTCCATGCGTGAGTGAGTGCATGTGTGTGTATGTGTGTAGAGTGTTTAAATTGTGTCTATTCAATTCTGTTTCTTTGGCAGTCGGAGCGACAAACTCTATCATTTGGACAGACTGAATGCGGGAAGGGAAAGTGTCCATATGATCCCCACCAGAGAACTGCCTCCGCCATTATTGGTAAGATCACACACAGTACGTCTGTGAGCAAATGTCTTGTGTGTGAGTGAGTTCACATCAGTACGAAGACCTGTTTGATGTCTTTATAGGTGTACGTGGATAATGACGTGTTGGTGGTTTTTCCATGGGTACGCCTATACAGTGTGTTGGATGATGTGTTTTTCTGTATCCCGTGTCCAGATGGGGAGCTGTATGCTGGGATCTCATCTGACTTCATGAGTCGAGACTCGGCCTTCTTCCGCAGCCTGGGCAGTCGTCATGTGATCCGCACCGAGCAGTACGATTCCTCCTGGCTGCAGAGTAAGGACGTGTAATAAATGAAACAATAAAAACTCAATCATTTATCTTTGTTCTCTCTTTCACATCGAAACATTTCCCCTCATTCGCTCTAATTTGTGAACATATCTTTCACACCCTCTCTCTCTGTACTTCTCTCCGTCTAAATGGTAAAATCTCTCTTCTCTCTCGCTCTCTGTCAGATGCCCAGTTTGTTAAGGTGGCCTGGATGGCGGAGACTGATAACCCAGAGGATGATAAGGTGTACGTGTTCTTCACTGAGCGCGCTCAGGAGGCAGAGGGGGCTGCTGGGAAGGTGCTGTACTCCAGAGTGGCGCGTGTCTGCAAGGTAAGGATCTCTACGTGCCTGTGTGTACTGGTACCGATGTACGTGTGTGTGTGTGTGTGTGTGTGTGTGTGTGTGTGTGTGTGTGTGTGTGTGTGTGTGTGTGTGTGTGTGTGTGTGTGTGTGTGTGTGTGTGTGTGTGTGTGTGTGTGTGTGTGTGTGTGTGTGTGTGTGTGTGTGTGTGTGTGTGTTTATCGATGTGCCTGTATATGTGTGTTTGTTTACCATCTTACTATCACGGTTGCTGTCTCGGTCGATAGTGACATCTATTCTAATCTGGGTGTGTACAGAATGACATCGGGGGCCAGCGGAGTCTGGTGAACAAGTGGAGCACCTTCCAGAAGGCACGTATCGTGTGCTCTATCCCTGGATCCGACGGGATACAGACTCACTTTGACCAACTACGTGAGTATGAACTATCAACTTGACCTCGCTCTTACTGACCAGTGACCACACACACATATGACCATAAGCTCACCGACCATGACCACCAATTCACCAAGTGAAACAGAAAGACAGCAGTGGAGGAGGGAGTGGATATTGTATAGACTGTATTGGCTTTAAAGCAACTACGGTGCCTTCAGATTGTATTCACACCACTTTACTTTGTCCACATTTTGGTGCGTTACAGCCGGGTTAAAACATTTATTCAATTCACATGTTGTGTCACTGATCTACACATAATACCCCATAATATCAAAGTGGAATTTTGTTCGTATATATATATATATTTTTTTTAATGAATTGAAAATGGTAAGCTGAAATGTCTTCAGTCAATAAGTATTCAAACGCTTTGTTGTGGCAAGCCTAAATAAGTTCAGGAGTGAAAATGTGCTTAACAAGTCGCATAATAAGTCGCATGGACTCATTCCGTGTTCAATAATAGTGGTTAAAATGATTTTGTGAGCTCTACCCCATCTTTGTACCCCACACACACAATTATCTGTAAGGTCCCTCAATCGAGTAGTGAATTTCAAGCACAGATACAACCACAAAGACCAGGTTTTACAATGCCTCGCAAAGAAGGACACCACTGATAGGTGGATGTGTACAAATAAAAAGCAGACGCTGAATATATTCCTTTGATATATTCCTATATATTATAATATACATATATTATAATATATTCCTTTGAGCATGGTGAAGTTATTCATTGGGCTTTGGATGGTGTATCAATACACTCAGCCTGCACAAAGAGACAGGCGTCCTTCGACACCTTCCTAACTCAGTTGCCGAAGAGGAAGGAAACCGCTCAGGGATTTCACCATGAGGCCAATGGTGATTTTAAACCAGTTACTGACTTTAATGGTTGTGATATGAGAAAACTGAGGATGGATCAACAACATTGTAGTTACTTCACAATACTAACCTAAATGACAGAGTGAAAAGAAGGAAGCATGTGCAGAATATAAATATAACAAAACATGCTACCTGTTTGCAACAAGGCACATAACCCTTTCCTGCAGTCAAATGACCTAGTTGCCTCATGGGTTGAATGCTATTAATATTTTTCATAATTTCATAATTAATAAACAAGCTGCTGAAAATCCAGTGCTTCTATGTCAAACGGTTTTGTTATGTGATGTATATAAAGTGTAAATATTGGGATTCAAATTCTAACTTAATACATTACAACTCGATATCTGACATGGTGAAGGTGTCTTCTATTTTTAAACCCATAACCAAAATAGATTTGTTTAAGACTACCAATAAACACTCTGTGTGACCCTGATTTAGCCTAATGCAGTAAAAGGATATTACGTAATACTGCAAAAAATCTGGGAAGGACATTTTTCACTTTTTTGTCCTGAATAAATAAGTATTTGGTTTGGGTCAAATCCAAAACATCACTCAGTACCACTCTTCATAATTTCAATCATGGTGGTGGCTGCATCATGTTATGGGTATGCTTGTCATCGGAATATAAGTTATAAGCACAGGCACAATCGGAGAGTAAAATCTGGTTCAGTCTGCTTTCCAACAGACACTAGAAGACAAATTCACCTTTCAGCAGGACAATAACCTAAACAAGGCCAAATCTATACTGGAGTTGCTTACAGAGATGACATTGAATGCTCCAAGTTGCCTTGTTACCGTTTTGACTTAAATCGGCATGGAAATCTATAGCAAAAATTGAAAATGGCTGTCTAGCAATGATCAACAATCAACTTGACAGAGCTTGAATCATTTTAAAAAGAATAATGGGAAAACATTGTACAATCCAGGTGTGCAAAGTTCTTAGGATACTTCCCCAAAAAGACTCACAGCTGCAATCGCCTCAAAAGGTGGTTCTACAAAGTATTGACCCAGGGGTGTGAATACTTTTGTATTTCTGTATTTCATTTTCAATAAATGTGCTAAAATGGATAAAAACATCTTTTCACTTTATCATTATGGGGTATTGTATGTAGATGGGTAAGAAAAAAATGGATTTAATCCGTTTTTGAATTCAGGCTGTAACACAACGTAATGCGGTATCAATGCATTCTGAGGGCACTGTATATAGAAGTGAAGAGTCTATGTTTGGCCTACAGAAAGCTTAGTGTTTTGATCATGCAGCCAGCATAACTCCACTCCACCCTGGCTTGTGGTATTCCACTCTGTTACCACGGTGACCAGCAGCCCTGTCCTTTTTACCCTGCGCTGCCTTTGTAGTACTTCAGCACTAGTCGCCCTGGCAACTACCATGAAGTCTCTATTAGAGAGCATTTAAGGGTCTAGCATCTACCCTTTCTGTGGTCTCCGGTTTTTCAAGTCTGTGTGTGTCTGTGTACATGTGTGTCTATGCTTGTGCATGCACTCTGTCATCGCTAGTTTTATGGGCCATAGAGTATCAGTCAGTGATGTGATCAGTAGTTGGCCTCGCTAGAAGCGAGACCGAGAGACAGGACCGTTCCCTTATCACATCTGTTTCTGTAAACACAACCAGCCAGTAAAATAAACAACACCCCTCCCCCCCTCTCTCTGGGGTTATACTGAGGCAAAGTGAACCACACACATCATAACACATACACACACAAACACAAACATACACACACACACAAACATACACACATCACACACAGACAACTCCCTGTCCAACCAGTCTCACCCAGGACAGTGAGTAAGAAGATGAACATAAACAACCCCACACAACAACCTGCCCCGGGACACGTTGCAACTGAAAAGATCCCATCAGCCCAAGAATGCCGCCGGTGTTGTGTTTACGGCACGCTCCGTCGGCCAGAAACACTACGAATCGCATGAGCGCCTTGTTCGGGTCCGGGGCCCCTCATGTTGAAGGAGCCAGGCTGTTATCGATGCCGGAACTTCTACAAGAATATTTGGGTGTCAACTTTAACAAGAGCCACTATCCTGGCAGGTCATCAGTGTTTGTACAGGTGAAAGGGATTGTTTACAGTCTGGAGCACTCAACCATCAGTACTTATTGAATACATTCGTTTCTAATCCTCCTATAGTCAGAATAAAGTGTTACCAACTGTAGTCTTTGATTGAAAGCCTATGAGAGACATGGTTAGCAGTGGTGTAAGGTACTTAAGTAAATATAGTTCCACTTAAGTACTTTTTGGGGGTATCTGTACATTACTATTTATATTTTTGACAACTTTTACTCCACAACAATCCTAAAGAAAATAATGTACTTTTAACTCCATAAAGTTTCGAGACACCCAAAAGTACTCGTTACATTTTGAATGCTTCGCAGGACAGGAAAATGGTCCAGTTCACCCACTTATCAAGAGAACATCTCTGGTCATACCTCCCTACATCCCTACTATCTGGTGGACTCACTAAACACAAATGCTGAGTGTTGGGAGTGTGCCCCTAGCTATCCGTAAAAAAAAAAAATAATGTGCCGTCTGGTTTGCTTAAGATAAGGAATGTGAAATGATTTATACGTTTACTTTGACTTTTGATACTGAAGTATATTTGAGTATTTACATTTACTTTTGATACTTAAGTATATTTCAAAAGAAATACTCAAGTAGTATTTTACTGCGTGACTTTCACTTTTACTTGAGTCATTTTCTGTTGACTTCTCTTTACTTTTACTCAAGCATGATAATTGGATACTTCTCCCACCACTGCGTGTTAGGGAAGCTCTCAGAGTATCGGAGTATATAAAAAATATAAAAAATGATGTTTTAATAGGCCTACATATAGATATCTAAAATGTCTTTTGAATGTGTTCATCAGTTGGAAACATTTGAAGGGCGTCTGTTTATGGCCAGAATCCCATAAACAGACGTATAAAGCCAGGAGAGATGGAATTCTCTGGCGTGTTACTGTGTTGTTATTCAGGACAGTCATACCATCAGTTTGGACCGGGAGACACTAACTGTTTGACCACAAAGTTTAGGTTAGACCACTCAGGTCCCGAAGCAGAGGACAACAAAGTCTTGAGGAGTTTAGGGTTTATAGATTTGAATGATTTAGAGGATGTTGGTGTGTGTGTATATGTGTGTGTGTCGCTGTGTGTGTGCGCCCACATCCTAGTCCCTAGATGGCCTAGCTCGGATGAGGGAATAGGAGGGGTGGAGAGTTGAGGAGAAGGGTATTTTCTGGGATAAGGCTGGGAAAGATAGGGGCTAGAGCTGGAGGGGTGTGGGCAAGACAAGGATATCTCCCAACCCGGGGGAACAGATCTCTTTGTTTAGAGGAACTGACACAAGTAGAGCCCTCGGGAGAGAAAATGAGACACAGACAAAGAGAGAGAGAAAGAACGAGAGGGTTGGGAGGACAAAGTGAAAGACAAAGAAATGTATTGGAAGAGAGACTTCAAAAGGTGGATTTGAGAGATAAACGGAAGATGATCGTTCAGACAGAGAGAGAGAGAAAGAGAAAGAAATTAGGGTGAAGATGTGTTGGATAACGAACAAAGGGAGAAGTAGAATGTAGGAGAAAGTTAATGCATTCTAGGCTGGGTTTGAGAGAGAGAGAGAGAGAGAGAGAGAGAGAGAGAGAGAGAGAGAGAGAGAGAGAGAGCAGTGCCTCTGCAGCATGGTGTACCCAGAGTCCTCTGCTGTGTGTTGTGCCCTGGGCTATGCTGCAGCATTTGTGTGCGTGCTGCAGTGTGTGTGTATGTGTGCAACGTTGTGTGTGTGCAGTGATGTACAGTGCCAGTCGAGTTTGGACACACCTATTCATTCAAGGGTTTTTCTTTATTTTACTATTTTCTACATTGTAGAATAATAGTGAAGACATCAAAACTATGAAATAACACATATGGAATCATGTAGTAACCAAAAATGTATTTTATATTTGAGATTTTTCAAAGTAGCCATCCTTTGCCTTGGTGACAGCTTTCCACACTCTTGGCATTCTCTTGTGTGTGTGTGCGTGTGTGCGTGCGTGTGTGCGTGCGTGCGTGTGTGCGTGCGTTTGTGAGAGAGAGAGATGAGATTAGATTTCCACCAGTCTGATCCCATCGAGGCCACATGAAGCAGCAGGAACAAGAGGAATGTGAGAGAGTAATAATACTCTTTACTGTGTACCACACCTCAAATACAAGCCCACCATACATACTGTGTGTGTGTGTACGTGCTTTGCGTTTGTCCATTAATGAGCGCGTGCGTTCCTTGCGTGCGTGTCTATGCATGTGTTTGTGTACCGCGTGTAAAGTGTGCGTGTACATATCCATGTCTTGTTTGTTTTACTTCTTCCATCACTGAGTGTGTGTGCGTGCGTGCGGGCCAGCATTCATGCGCGTGAGAGTGAATATGTGTGTGTGTTCAAGTATGTTCCCATGTGCGCGTGTGTGTGTGTTCCTAATGCCGTTTGGTGTGATGGTACGGCTGAGTTTGACCAGTCTAATGAATCCCAGGCAGTAATACATGTACACGCGTCATGTATTTGGTCAGTAGTTGATCTGTGTCGTGGGGAAGGGATAGAGGACAGTGTGGGGGCCTTAGGGGACAGACAGGCAGAGTGGCCTGGCTGCGTGACAGGGGAGGGCTGCTACATGAGGATTGGTCATGGAGGATCAACTTGTCTCCAGCTCTCACACTGAGATGGGATATTACTGCCTGGGATTCATTAGACTGGTCCACTCAGCCGTACCATCACACCAAACGGCATTAGGAACACACACACACGCGCACATGGGAACATACTTGAACACACACACATATTCACTCTCACGCGCATGAATGCTGGCCCGCACGCACGCACGCACGCACGCACGCACGCACGCACACACACACACACACACACACACACACACACACACACACACACACACACACACACTCAGTGATGGAAGAAGTAATCATAAGTAATCATCATATTTGAGTAAAAGTTAAGATACCTCAAAGACATGCTCCGGAACTTTGGCGCTTACATTGTAAAACCACGTTTTTAGGATCTGAACACATGTCATTTTTATTTCATTTAACTAGGCAAGTCAGTCAAGAACAAATTCCTATTTACAACGACGTGTGCTTCAATTGTGTGCTGCCCTATGGGTCTCCCAATCACGGCCAGATGTGATACAGCCTGGATTCAAACCAGGGACTGTATTGACACCTCTTGCACCGAGATGAAGTGCCTTAAACCGCTGCGCCACTCGGGAGCCCATAACTAAACACTTTTCTGCATTTAGAATTTCAATAAAAACACGTCACAGTGTGAACATGTTTTTGAACACATCAACCCCAAAGTCGATGTCCGCTCCCCCGCGTAAATTGAATTAGCATAATACACAAATCCCCATCAAAATCCATCTGTTTAAACTAGAGAGATCCGTTTTTTTTCTGCATGGGTTGCATCTCAATCCACCACATCCGCCAACGGCAGCCTTCCGCATCTACGGTGGAAGGTGGCCGAGCTACAGCGGTCGGCGTTAGTCAGACCACGATGAGACATCCCGAAAATTGGTCTTCTCACGAGCACATCTGTAGCATCGCAACAGTTATCACACTTATATGACCCCTCTATGGAAAGGTGAGACTCTCGCGAACAAATACATTTTGGTTTCGCTCTAAGACTCCCACAAGCCTCACAAGACTGGTCTGAAGGAAGCCCGGTACCAGTTTGCCCGGTACCAGTTTAATGAATGAATGACCACCTTATAGGGAAGTAGTTGAGTGCTCAAAAGGTTTTGTTAAATATGGATCAAAAATCAAATCATTTCCTGGGTCTTTCTTATCTCTCAGATATAGGACAGCCATTTTAAGTCCAACTTCCTTTTGATTTCATTTTTGACCATTGGTTTTTCTGTGTTTTGATCTGTTATTCATTGCATTTCTATGCGCTAAAAGCAGTAAGACCAAATTCAATGTTTACTCAAATAAATGTTTTAATATATTGTTTTGATACCTGAAGGGGTCCTTAAATTCCAAAATCAAATAGTTAAATGATCATTGGTATGACTGTCATAGAATAATTTGATATGTTAGTTTAGTAAAAACACCCGGCTTAGACCCTAAACACTGGTGGTGGGGTTTTAACACTGTCGGGTGTCGAGCCGTAGTTGCATATTTCAAGCATGCCTTTAGAGTGAATGTGAGCGATACCACCCCTGGCTGTGTTTGTTAGTGGCGGAAACAGGCATGTTGCATTCAGTAACTTCTGTTCCAAAGCATTCACCAAGTGACTATCTAAGTGAATGTGTTTCAATTAAAAGTAAATCCTTTATGACCACATATTATACATTTCCTAAGGCCTTCAGTTATGGCCTAGTTGTCCTCGACATTGTGGTCTGAATCC
This sequence comes from Oncorhynchus gorbuscha, assembly GCF_021184085.1. Classification (NCBI taxonomy): domain Eukaryota; kingdom Metazoa; phylum Chordata; class Actinopteri; order Salmoniformes; family Salmonidae; genus Oncorhynchus; species Oncorhynchus gorbuscha. The sequence continues at coordinate 68,381,832 of NC_060175.1, read as the reverse complement.
GGGCACATGGACCACATCAGACATGCAAGTCACGACACACTGGTTTGCATAGTGATTAGTAAGTCCAATCGGAATCCAGGAATGTATCCAACAATTGGACTATTTTATCACCCACAACCGCCACTCAGAATGACTACTTGATGAAAGATTTAACAAACAAAAGTACCTAAACCATCTAAACTGGAACAAGCATCTCAGTATTGGGTACAGTGGTGGAGAAAGTATTCAATTGTCATACTTAAGGAAATGCTATGCATGAAATACCTTATAACAATCAAACCAGACAGAACAATCTCCTTTTTCTATTGACTTTTTGGAGGTCAGGGAAAATGTATGGAAGTATAAAGTAAATATTTTCCTTTAGGAATGTAGTGGAATGAAATGAAAAAGTTGTCAAAAAAATAAGTAAAGTACAGATACCCCAAAAAACGACTTATGTAGTAAATATTTGCTCATAAGTACACCACTGCGCGCACACACACACACACACACACACACACACACACACACACAGGCGCATGCGCACGCACACACGGATAGAGAGAGAAAACTCACACAACCCTACCACAAACTCAAACTCTGTTATGTCACTTTTTTTTATTTTTTTATACCGCAAATCAACCCTATAATCAGTTTGACAAAAGTCTAGTACCTAAGTCATGTGTCCCATCTCTTCTCCTTCCAGAGGACATCTTTATCCTCCATGATGGAAAGGACAAGAAGAATCCTCTGATCTACGGCCTCTTCACCACATCTAGGTAAGCCAGCTTCAGGCACACAGTTCACAACAACCCCACGGTCATTGGAGTAGTCATTTGTTTCCCAGGGCTGATGTAATGTCATTCTTATGGAGCTGTTATAAGGCATTTAGGAATGCATACATGAGGGGTGCCCAAGGTAAAGTGTTACCAGATATTTAACATTGTTTGTGCATCCCAGAGCTGCCACTGAGGGATTCACTGATGTAAAACAGTTATGAGACCGTGACAATGACGCACAAATCGTTACTTTTGTATGGGGCGGCATATTTCTGTTGAGTTGCACAATGTTTTATTGTGACAGTAGTTTGTGTTCGGTTTGGCTGCCTGGCAAGTGACTAATGGCTTGTGTAATACATGCTGTGGGGCGGCAGGGTAGCCTAGTGGTTAGAGTGTTGGACTAGTAACTGAAAGGTTGCAAGTTCGAATCCCCGAGCTGACAAAGTACAAATCTGTCGTTCTGCCCCTGAACAGGCAGCTAACCCACTGTTCCTAGGCTGTCATTGAAAATAAGAATTTGTTCTTAACTGACTTGCCTAATAAAATAAAGGTTAAAAAAAAAATTAAAAGAAAAGAAAGGAGAGAGGGAGAAAGTGTGCGTGCAGGCGTGCATGTGTGTCTGCAGAGGCCGTCATGCCCATAGGGGGCACAAGGCCACGTGTCTTGTTTATAAATTCAGATGTTAAATGAATGACTAAACTTCATTTTTAAGCCCACGTTTAATCATCACTATTTATATATCAAGATCTGACAGCCGTATTTTGCAGAGGGGGCACACTGACCCGACCAGGCGAAGAGTACCCTGGTTCCTTCCAAGGTGAACAGCGAAGCAAAGATATGCTAATCGGGACGTTAGATACTCTAGTGCGTGTAGACAGTACAGTGGAGGAGGAGAGAGAGTGACACGTTACATAATTCGGTTTTCGCTGCCGGTGATGGGCAGGACTCACCTGAACGTAGGATTGTAAATGAATTTGATCAATCTATGTAGCCTATTGATTTGCTCTTGATGAAGAAATAAAACTCAAATGTTTTGTTGTTTCCATGTAATACTAGCCACCCAGAAATGTTATGAAATTGACGTTTAGCTAGCTACCAAGCCATTTCAGGCTATCAATCAAGTTAGAACTAGCGTCTCTAACTATCTTATCTGGCATGCCTGCATATGGCAAGGTTGTTAGACTTAAGAAAATACAAATTACTGGGTTATGAAAATATTAATTACTGGGTTATGATACTACAGTGCCTTCAGAAAGTATTCACATCGCTTAACTTTTTTCCAGCCTTAATTTAAAATGAGATTTTGTGTCAATGGTTTACAGACAATACACCATAATGTCAAAGTGAAATTATGGTGTTCGAAATTTGTACAAATTCATAAAAAATGAGAAGCTGAAATGTCTTGAGTCAATATATGCACACATGACTGTAAGTCGCTTTGGATAAAAGCGTCTGCTAAATGGCATATATTATTATATTATTATTATAAATATTCAACCCCTTTGTTATGGCAAGCCTAAATAAGTTCAGGAGTAAAAATGTGCTTAACGGGTCACATAATAAGTTGCATGGACTCTGTGCGAAATAATAGTGTTTGAAAAAGAAAAGGAGAGCCGCACACTCTAGGAGCACAGGTGCAATCATTTAATAACCTAATGACCAACGCTTCGACAGACAAGCTGTCTTCAAGTGTTCTACTCCAATTGAATATCCCTTTAAGCATTGTAAAGTTATTAATTCCACTTTGGATGATGTATCAATACACCCAGTCACTACAAAGATACAGGAGTCCTTCCTTAGTTGAGAGGAAGGAAATCACTCAAGGAAGCCAGGCCAATGGTGACTTTAAAACAGTTACAGGGGTTAATGGCTGTGATAGGAGAAAACTGAGGATGGATCAGCAGCATTGCAGTTACACTACAAAACTAACCTAAATGGTAGAGGGAAAAGAAGGAAGCCCCCATACAGAATAAAAATATTCCAAAACATGCAACCTGTTTGCTATAAGGCACTAAAGTAAAACTGCAAAATATATGGTAAAGAAATTAACTTTATGCCTTAAATGCAAACTCTTATGTTTGGGGCAAATCCAACACAACACATCACTGAGTAACACTTCATATTTTCAAGAATTGTGGTGTCTGCATAATGTTATGGGTATGCTTGTCATCGGCAAGGACAAGGGAGTTTTTAGGGATAAAAAGAAATGGAATAGAGCTAAGCACAGGCAATATTTTGGAAAGAAAATCTGGTTCAGGGTGTTTTTTAAGACACTGGGAGACAAATTCACCTTTCAGCAGGACAATAACCTAAAACACAAGGCCAAATATACACTGGAGTTGCTTACCAAGACAACATAGAATGTTTCTCAGTGGCATAGTTAGAGTTTTGACTTAAATCGTCTTGAAAATATATGGCAAGACTTGAAAATGGTTGCCAATGATCAACAACCAACTTGACAGTTTGAAGCTGATTCTAACATGTATTGACTCAGGGGTGTGAATACTTACAGTTGAAGTCGGAAGTTTACATACACCTTAGCCAAATACATTTAAACTCAGTTTTTCACAATTCCTAACATTTAATCAGAGTAAAAAACCCTGTCTTACTTAGGTCAGTTAGGATCACCACTTTATTTTAAGAATGTGAAATGTCAGAATAATAGTAGAGAGAATGATTTATTTCAGCTTTTATTTCTTTCATCACGTTCTCAGTGGGTCAGAAGATTACATACACTCAATTAGTATTTGGTAGCATTGGCTTTCAATTGTTTAACTTGGGTCAAAAGTTTCGGGTAGCTTTCCACAATAAGTTGGGTGAATTTTGTTCCATTCCTCCTGACAGAGCTGGTGTAACTGAGTCAGGTTTGTAGGCCTCCTTGCTTGCACACGCCTCTTCAGTTCTGCCCACAAATGTTCTATAGGATTGAAGTCAGGGCTTTGTGATGGCCACTCCAATACCTTGACTTTGTTGTCCTTACGCCATTTTGCCACAACTTTGGAAGTATGCTTGGGGTCATTGTCCATTTGGATGACCCATTTGCAACCAAGATTTAACTTCCTGACTGATGTCTTGAGATGTTGATTCAATATATCCACATACTTTTCCTCCTCATGATGCCATCTATTTTGCGAAGTGCACCAGTCCCTTCTGCAGCAAAGCACCCCCACAACATGATGCTTCCACCCCCGTGCTTCACCGTTGGGATGGTGTTCTTCGGCTTGCAAGCCTTCCCCTTTTTCCTAAAACATAACGATGGTCATTATGGCCAAACAATTCTATTTTTGTTTCATCAGACCAGAGGACATTTCTCCAAAAAGTACGATCTTTGTCCCCATGTGCAGCTGCAAACTGTAGTCTGGCTTTTTTATGGCGGTTTTGGAGCAGTGGTTTCTTCCTTGCCAAGTGGCCTTTCAGGCTATGTTGCTATCTTAGACACCCCTTTTTCCCGATTTTGATGAAACTTGGGTGAATGATGTGTCTTAACATAGAGATCCGTAATTTACAAAATTGTCTGATTGGCTAAAGTGTGTGTGTGTGTGTGAGAGAAAGAGAGATAGACAAAGAGTCAGAGAAAGTGCATTGTCTGCAATGGCACATTCTCTCTGGGTTTGGTGATTAGTGTGGAGGTTCTGGGAATAGCCCAGTAAACCAGGCTCTGGTAGCATGTGGGCTAAGGGCCATGTGGTGGAGAGGGCTCTGGGGTTGACCGTATCCGGGTGGGGTTTCACTTGTAAAATATGCATTTAGAAATATACAATCATGGAATCTGTGACACTATATTTCACTGCGGATGGTAGTATGATTGATGGTGGAATGGGAGCATCCTATCCTGATGATTATCATTGGCTTCAGTGAAGACTGATCTGATCCGGAATCAGGTTTGAGACACGCAAGCTTTGACACACACACCCCGTCAGTATACTGACGCCCAGCAAATTGGCCGGTGTTACCTACTGTTGATTTTTCAGTATAACATTTCTAGTGTTGATTCAGGTTTTAAATCACCTATGGAAGTGTTAAATTAACACTAATTAGTGTAAAAGAAGCCCAGTGTTGGTGTTAATAACCAGTGTTAAACCAAAACCACGCACAAAATTATCATATTTTGCAGCATGCTCCATAGCTGGTTCATTTTTTGTAATTGTTTTGTTTCAATATCTATGTTTTTGCATGTACATTGATTGATTAATTCATATTACGGCATTCAATATAAATAACATACATTTTTCATAAGATAGTCCAATCTGTTACTTGGACTTATTGCATCCATTAGTGAAATGTTTTTTCCAGTTTTGATGATTTAGGTAGTTTCATATCTTAGTCTTCACACCCTGGCAGGCATTCTGAATGCACGTTGCTGATTAATAAAAATACTAATTGTTGGATATACCAACTCTGACTTGATTCCAATAGGAATTACACATCACTTTGCAAGCCAGCATAATGTGACTTGTAGGCCTGAGGTGGCCTGTAAACCAGGAGTTGTAGGCCACTGTACTGTATTAGGGTAAAACCTAGCCCTCAAAATAAGACCTTTTGAAATACGTATTGTATTGAATAATAAAACAGATTCACTTAGGATCTCAGATGGTGAAGGCCACAGGATGGAAAATGGATGAATGCAACAACCATGTCTCTGTCACTAACAAATACAGTCATGGGTGGTAACTCTACAATTTACTTGAAAGGCACACTGGGAAATATGCAAATAAGGCTTTACAATAAGTACTGTGTTAATTTGACACTGAAAAGTGTGGACCCTAATAGACACTGGACCAGTGTTAAACGTAACACTCTCAGTGTTGATTTAACACTAGATAATTTACTGTGTGACATACAGACAACAGACAGTACTGTCTGTAGTAACAGATGATAGCAGACACATAATAGACTGGCTGTGTGAGTGTCGTTGTGTTTTACAGTTGATTGACAGGCAATAACCTTCTCTTCCCCACAGTGACATTCTGAATGGCTCAGCGGTGTGTGTGTACCGCATGCAGGACGTGGTCCGGGCATACAAAGGAAACTTCTACCACAAGGAGGGACCACAGTACAAGTGGGCCGAGTACACAGGAAAGATCCCCTACCCAAGACCTGGCACAGTAAGTTCCCTTCTAATGAGTTGTCATTCCCCGTCCATCATTATACACCATATTCTGATTCATCATGTAATACGAAATGTGCTGAGGACGAGGCTCTCTGCCAATTAAAAGGAAACAACAACTCTCTGGTACAACAACTCTAGTACAATGGGCCAACCAGTTTCTTCTCAACCTGAACTTAAACCCAACTCTAACCATATTATGTCCGACTCCATCCATGGCTTTGAATGCTTGATGCCAATACAACTCTCTCTCTCTCCCTCCAGTGTCCCAGCAGCACATACGGTAGCTACAGCTCTACCCGGGAGTACCCCGATGACGTCATCTTCTTCAGCCGTACCCACCCTCTGCTGCAGGAGGCGGTGCTTCCGCTGGGAGGGCGCCCCTTGTTGGTCAGGGTGGGAGTGCACTACAAGTTCAGCCGGCTGCTGGTGGAACGAGTAGAGGCAGTGGACGGACAGTATGACGTCCTGTTCATCGGCACAGGTGTGTGCGTGCGGGAAGAGGTTTTGTGAGTGTGTGTGTGTATGTGTGTGTGTGTGTGTGTGTGTGTGTGTGTGTGTGTGTGTGTGTGTGTGTGTGTGTGTGTGTGTGTGTGTGTGTGTGTGTGTGTGTGTGTGTGTGTGTGTGTGTGTGTGTGTGTGTGTGTGTGTGTGTGTGTGCACGTGTGTGTGTTTGAGTACATTACAAGCAGGAGTGTCCTCTGTGTTGCAGACTCTGGCCAGGTGCTGAAGTCTATCCACCTCCCTAAAGAACACGGTGTTCCCCAGGAGGTCACCCTGGAGCAGCTGCAGGTCTTCCAGGTACAATGCTGTATCCTTACCTTTTAATCCTTTTTTGGACGTATCTGTTGTGTCTTCTGTCCTCGGTTTTACTCTAACATATTTTCCCCTCTCCCCCCACAGCACAAGTCACCTGTGACGACCATGACACTGTCCAAGAAAAAGGTAATAATGCCCCCCCCCCCACACACACACACAGTCATCTCTCCACCTTATATCTAAAAGGAGAGCTTCATCACCAGTTGCTATGGTAACGCCCGGGGATGAGGCCTGGCTCACACTGAGATAGGGAATCTACATACACACCAGTCAACATGCTCTGTAGCAGTCAGTCTCACTCTTATATGAACGTTGAAAGTGTGAATCAGCGAAGGCATGAATTCCTGAAACAACTGATGGTTGTGGCTGCTGCTCTCTGAGCCACGTTGGAATGATCTGAATGTCTTTCTTCTCTGTTTTCTTTGTGCGTGCGTGCGTGTGGGGCCACAGCAGTGGCTGTTTGTGGGTTCTGCAGAGGGTGTGGCCCAGTTGGCTCTGTTCCAGTGTGAGTTGTACGGCCAGGCCTGCGCTGAGTGCTGCCTGGCCAGAGATCCCTACTGCACCTGGGATGGACACGCCTGCAGCCCCTTCATGCCCATCGCACGCAGGTGGGCCCGCTCAGCTCACACTTAACCCATTTATGAGCCAACACCCACATTGTTTACCTAGCACTTCCCACAGTTATATTAGTAAACATGACGTTATAAACTAAACATGAAGTTTAAATGGAGTGAAAACCAAAGTTGTTTTATTTTTAAGTCTATGACATGCCAGCTTCCGTTCATGTACCCAGCACTCGCTCATCCGACACATGTAGCTATAAGCCTGCCCTACTCATAGCCACATAGGCATGTGAACATGAATACTCACATTTAGTACATACTCTTATCTAACATGATGTCTTCTTCTTTTCTCCCTCTGAAGGAGGAACGCTCGTCAGGTTGGTGATGAGGAGGATCCCCTGACCCAGTGTGTCATACAAGGAGGTGAGGAGGAACTGTCAAGAGCCGCACTCTCACAGACACACACTAGCTTAGGTTTCTATGTACAATGAGTACACCAAACATTAGGAACACCTTCCTAATATTGAGTTGCCCCCCTCATTTTGCCCTCAGAATAGCCTTAATTCGTTGGGACATGGGCTGCAAGGTGTCGAAAGCGTTCCACAGGGATGCTGGCCCATGTTGACTTCAATGCCTCCCACAGTTGTGTCAAGTTGGCTGGATGTCCTTTGGGTGGTGGACCATTCTTGATACACACGGGAAACTGTTGAGCGTGAAAAACCCACCAGCTTTGCAGTTCTTGACACAAACCGGTGCGCCTGGCACCTACTTCCATACCCCGTTCAAAGGCACTTATTTTGTCTAATCCCATTCACCCTCTGAATGGCACACGCAAACAAGTCATGTCTCAATTGTCGCAAGGCTTAAAAATCATTCTTTCACCTGTCTCCTCCCCTTCATCTACACTGACTGAAGTGGATATAACAAGTGACATCAATAAGGGATCCTAGCTTTCACCTGGTCAGTCTATGTCATGGAAAGAGCATGTTTTGTATACTCAGTGTAGAGCAGACATTGTGACATTTTTCTCTCTCTATTCAGCCGGTCTGCAGGTGGAAGCAGAACAGAGGATGATGATGGTTGCAGAGGGTAACAGCACATACCTGGAGTGCCTGCCCAAATCCAGACATGCGGCCGTGACCTGGTACAAACAGGCAGGAGAGAACAGCCCTGAGCTGAATCAGGTACATACTGACACACAGACAATTACACGCGTGCACACACACATATGCACACATAGACACACAGGCCTAAACACTCACACTCCTCTCTGTGTTGCAGTTGCAGTCGGGAGAGCAGCTGGTGGTGACAGAGAGAGGTGTTCTGATCAGTCGGGCCGAGACGGGTCACTCTGGTGTGTACCACTGTCAACTGGAGGAGCACGGCTTCCACTGGACCGCCGTCACTGTGCATCTGAGTGTGTGGAGCCCCTCCCGTGCCCTCTCCTGGTCCACCAGCAACCGCAACCCCAACTCCAGCCCAGACGCCTCCCAACCCTGGTACCAGGACGTCATGGCCCTCATCCACCCCAGCAGCCTGGAGCAGCACTGTCAGAGGCTGGGCTTCCGGCGACGACGCAACCGCGGCAAGGAACAGACCAAGGACAGTGACCACAAGACAGGGGATGGCCCCAGGGGCGAGAGGCACAAACATGGAGGTGGAGGAGGTGGAGGAAGAGGAGGCGGGAGGAAGAGCAGGAGCAAACCCAAGCAGAGGTCTCCGCGAAGCTCTTAGATGCTCCACTGCGTACAATTTCTCCTGACTTTACGCTCTCAAACACTGTCTCACTGTCACAAACACACACATACACATTTACAAAAACTCATATTCATGTAGAATGGGGACATAGGAGGCTCGGCGTGGGCCGGACTCAGAAGTGTGAATGTGGTTGCGTAGCGTGTTGGATGAAGGATGTACAGCATGTCCAAGAGACTGGTAGAGAATATATTAAGGCGTGAAGAGGACCTGGAAGAATGTGGTGTCTCATAAGACAGGGAAAAAAGGCCCTGAAGGTGAAGCTAGGATCTGTCCTAATGAAAGACAGAGAGGGAGTCAAAAGGACACAAGCATGTGAGAGAGACATAAGTGTCTTCGAGGTAAACAATGTGTGATTTGTCTTTGATGTAAAAAAAAAGAAGAAAAACAATTGCTAAATTTTCCTTATTTAACTTTGTGTGTCATATTTATTTCTGTTTTGAATCAAACGGTTAGTTTCAGTAGTTGTATGAGGTCAGTTGTATTTAGTAAAAGCTCTGTGGTGTTCATTAGGCTTTCAACTCAAGCTTGACTCCTCACAACTGGCCTCATTGATGCCGGGTGTGTTTGACATTAGCGCACAAAGAAATGAAAAGGGGAAACTCCGAGTCAAACCAGCAAATCTGCCAAAATTAAATGCAGCAAAGCTAAAGCACTTTTAATGCTGTAGAAAAATAAACGTTCGTTTCGAGCTCTGGAGCAGCTGCATAAATGCAGAGAGGCCTTTTAAATGTGGCCAGACTTCTTTTACCACATAAAAGACGGAACCAATACTGAGCAAGGTCCTCGTTAGTGTGTGTGTGTGTGTGTGTGTGTTTTTTATTCCCTACCATAAAGTATGATGGAATCCATAAAGAAAGTATTTTGAAATGAAACATGTAATGTTTATGCTTTCCTCAAAGACCTTGTTCAGATCTTTCCCTCATTCATTATATGCGCTTTTGTATTTCACTCTGTAGCCTATATTTACGTCTCTGTGCCAATATTTCTTTGCGAATGGAAATAAAATGTTTTCAATTGATCTCTCCCAAGTGAAGGAGACACACAGTGTAGATACACCATTTTGCCAGTATGTTGTCTTACTTTCCCTTTTTTTGTGGCATAGGAAGCTTGTCCATCATCAATAAGACGCACACATGGATACGCACACCCACACTAACACAGCGTGTGGAAACATGATAGATCTGGAAGATGTAATCCATCGTCAAACAACCCACATTTCCACATCCAATATCTTCCCATTTTAAAAGAATTCATTCGACATATAAAAAAAACGTAAACATTAAATGAGTAAATAGAAACATTGAAATAGCCAAGTGGTTCTGACAAACAGGATATCCTGTCGGGTCTGAACTGAAAAAAAGGAAACCGCACATACAAACATGCTCAGTGCATAGTGCCGTTGGGATGGAGGGAGAGGTGGTTATGTGAAGGTGAGATCTCAATCACCACGGTTCAGATTTGACTGAACGTTTGCCTTCTGTAAGCTGCTCTCTCCGGAGTAGCACAGAACATAACATGCTTCAGGGCCTTCAGGTCTCCTCAAGTCCAACTAGGACTTCATCTAAATGGTAGTGAGATAGCGTTTAAACATATGGTATGTATATTGTTGTGTGTTTGCCTCGGTACTGGTGTCCTCTAAACAAATAAACAAATTAACGTACAATTTACAATGTTGGCTCAGTATTTGAACACAAGTATTGTGACACCATAGAAAACAAATACTTTTTGCGAGAAGAATTACTTCAGAGTCCTTGGGCCCTACGAGTTAGCGCTTGTAGCTTAAAGTGATAGCTGTGCAGACAGATATCCCCAGGGATAGTCTATGCGTATCTGCTATGTTTCTCCCATCTTGAACATCACAAGATTGTAGCAGAGAAGGGCATGGGTGGGGCTCTCACAGCACAGCTGACACTCTTGGCCCTGTGGCAAAAAGCTCTGTGGCATCAGAAGTGAAGGGCAATGGTCTCTGTCTCCATCTGTGGGGAAGAGAGGTAAGTACATGGATAACTCGGGTACAGGTACAGCCACTGAAGCAAAGCTCACAGATCAACATTTACTGAGGGCTGGTTCAACTCAAAATAAATAATGCTCCCACCCACCCCCCACCCCCTCCAAAGTTGCAAATATTTTCACATGACCCTCCCCTTGCACTTCAAAATAAATTGAACACCCTCTCCCTCATAGAATTAGTAATGATGTCGCTCTTGCTGCGGGAGAGACATCATTGATTTACACAGAGAAAAGAGTGTTCCCGAGAATTGAGGTTGAAAAAGAGGTTGAACAGGCTAGTAATTGGGGTTGCAACAATTGCTGTAGATAATTTTTAGAAAGAAAGGGTCCAGATTGTCTAGCCCAGCTGATTTGTAAGGGTCCAGATTTTGCAACTCTTTCAGAACATCAGCTATCTGGATTTGGGTGAAGGAGAAATGGGGGAAGCTTGGACTAGTTGCTGTTGGGGGTGCAGGGCTGTTGCCCGGTGTAGGGAAAGCCAGGTAGAAAGCATGGCCAGCCATGGAAAAATGCTTATTGAAATTCTCAATTATAGTGGATTTATCAGTGGTGACAGTGTTTCCTAGCCTCAGTGCAGTGGGCAGCTGGGAGGAGGTGCTCTTATTATCCATGGACTTTACAGTGTCCCAGAACTTTTTGGAGTTTGTCCTACAGGATGCAACTTTCTGTTTGAAAAAGCTAGCCTTTGCTTTCCTAACTGCCTGTGTATATTGGTTCCTAACTTCCCTGAAAAGTTGCATAACCCGGGGGCTATTCAACGCTAATACAGTATGCCACGGGATGTTTTTGTGTTGGTCAAGGGCAGTCAGGTCTGGAGTGAACCAAGGGCTATATCTGTTCCTGGTTCTAATTTTTTTGAATGGGGCATGCTTCTTTAAGATGGTGCGGAAAGCACTTTTAAAGAATAACCAGGCATCCTATACTGACGGAATGAGGTCAATATCCTTCCAGGATACGCGGGCCAGGTCGATTAGAAAGGCCTGCTCGCTGAAGTGTTTTAGGGAGCGTTTGACAGTGATGAGGGGTGATGAAACTTGCTCTCATGAGGACTGCCAAATTGCAGCCCAAATAAATTCTTCACAGAGTTCAAGTAACGTGCACATCTCAACATCAACTGTTCAGAGGAGACTGCATGAATCAGGCCTTCATGGTCGAATTGCTGCAAAGAAACCACTACTGAAAGACACCAATAAAAAGAAGAGACTTGCTTGGGCCAAGAAACACGAGCAATGGACATTTGACCGGTGGAAATCTTTGGTCTGATGAGTCCAAATGTGAGATTTTTGCTTCCAACCACCGTGTCTTTGTGAGATGCAGAGTATGTGAGATAATCTCCGCATGTGTGGTTCCTACCGTGAATCATGGAGGAGTAGGTGTGATGGTGTGGGGTGCTTTGCTGGTGACACTGTCTGTGATTTATTTAGAATTCAAGGCACACTTAACCAGCATGGCTACCACAGCATTCTGCATCAATACGCCATCCCATCTGGTTTGTGCTTAGTGGGACTGTCATTTGTTTTTCAACAGGACAATGACCCTAAACACCCCTCCTTGCTGTGTAAGGGCTATTTGACCAAGAAGGAGAGTGATGGAGTGCTCCATCAGATGACCTGGCCTTCACAAATCACCCAACCTCAACCAAATTGAGATGGTTTGGGATGAGTTTGACCGCAGAGTGAAGGAAAAGTACTCAGCATATGTGGGAACTCCTTCAAGACGGTTGGAAAATCATTCCAGGTGAAGCTGGTTGAGAGAGTGCCAAGAGTGTGCAAAGCTGTTATGAAGGCAAAGTGTGGCTACTTTGAAGACTTTGAAGTGCTCAGCATATGGGGTAACTCTTTCAAGACTGTTGGAAAAGCATAAGAGCGAATATAAATGCGAGCATAAGAGCGAGGGGAAAAAGGCCTAGTGTCCTCTGTGCCACCACCCCAAAAAACACAACCCTCCCAAAGCAAAACACACAACCCCTCCCCAGTAAAGTTCAATCTGTCCCTAAGTACACAGGCATGATTTACTCTGCCTGATTGAATTCAATTAAATACAACTTAATTCTGAAATTCTTTAGTAATTACAATTATTATTGGTTTGAATTATAGATATGAAACAAAACATTTTACTACTGCATATTATCATCATGTGAGACATTTACTGTGATGAGTTATGCCTATAATTTGACCCATCATTATGCGGAACTATTGCGTTTTCTACTACAGGTTGTATGGAAGGATTTACAGAGTGGACTCGACCCAGCTTCCTGCTTGACTTACATCTCCAGGAAAGAACAACAGTGGTAAGTGTTCATTTATTTGGTTATGCTAAAAACGGGCAAATATTTTACTTTTCTGAAAGTAAGAAATCGAAATAAGTCCTATCACTCAATGCCAGGTGGTTACTCTTGACACGGAATAAAAAGGGAACTTAAAACAAGTTCAAATTCAGAGGCCAGCTTGCTAGCATCGACAGCTAGCTAGACTGCGAGCTAACGTCATGTGACTGATTGCAAGCTTATGTCTGATAATGACAGCAATATGTCAACTTGCTTGCTAGATGTTGGGACCGTTATTTATTATTTATACATCGTTAGTCAGATGGTACTAACTGCTAATCGTTTTACTGTTTCCTGCTCCTAGCTAGGTGTTACTAGTCACACTGATAGCCAGCTACTGTAGCTAGCTAACTTACGTCATTTAAACACAGGCGCTGTTGGTGGTTAAAGATATTCTTATATCGCGTATTGTACAGTCACTCGACCTTTGATCATTATTGTTTTCTTGTGTTTGTTGGATTGAGCTGCAAAGTTGTATTGGTGACAGACCCACCAAATTGAACTATCGATATATACTTGTAAACTGGCTAGATTACCAGCAAGAGATGTGCTATCCAACCAGGTACAAAACATGAATAGAAAACATATCACACAAAATTCTGAAGTCTTTCTCCCAACCCCACTTAAAAGCAAAAAGGACGCAAACCCCATCTGACATGTATTTTATGCAGCAGGTGGAGGGATGAGCCTCTTCCCTGTGATTGGCACAGATGTGCCGGAAGCAGCCAATGGGGTGGATACACCAGGCTCCCCTGGATCCTGTAATGTGAATGGCCCGTACACCCATGCCCCTAATACCCCTGCACAGCTCCTGAAGTTTGGGGGTAGGGTGCCCTGTCCTGGGCAGGGATCCCTTGATGAGACTGAGAACTGTGTGGATGGGGAGAGCGCATGCGATGGACAAGAAAACCCCATAGACACTTCTCACAACTCCACAACCCATTCGGACACACAGCAACACAGCGACATGTTCCCAGCCCATCCCTCCCTCCCCCTTGCCACATGCACAGCAGACACAGAGCCAGACCCACACGAGCCCCCCAAAGACATGTCCCTCACTGGACCCTCCCAAACAAGTATGCCCCTAAACGAGACTCTGTCTGGAGACTGGCAGCACACAGGCACTCCATCCAAAGACACAGCCCCAGAGGGGGACACTCACAGTGCAGATAAAAAGCAGTCCGAGACAAAGCACACAAAGCCTTCTAGCTTCTGTGCTGTAGAAACCGAAGAGGAAAAGGAGGTGGAGGTGGAAGAGGAGTGTGAAAAGGATGGCAAGGAGCAGCATGCAGGAAACACACAGGCTGAAGTCTCAGCTGAGGTGAGTTTGCCATACTGACTGCTACTGTACATAACTGTTCATGTTAAAGTGCCAGAGCCAACAGCTCAAGAATAGTACTTCATTACATTTGAGTCATTTAGCTGCTAAATGACACGCATCTCATTTGTATTTGTCACATGCGCCGAATACAACAGGGGTAAACTTTACCGTGAAATGCTTACTTACAAGCCATGAACCAACAATGCAGTTCAAGAAATAGTGAATAAAATTTTTACTAAATAAACTAAAGTTTTAAAAAATTGCATTAATCAAAAGGTAACACAAATGTACGTAACAATAATGAGGCTTTATACAGGGGTTACCGGTACCGAGTCAATGTGCGGGGGTACAGGTTAGTCGAGGTGATTTGTAGAGTGACTATCCATATAAACTCAGCAAAAAAAAATACATCCCTTTTTCAGGACCCTGTCTTACAAAGATAATTTGTAAAAATCCAAATAACTTCACAGATCTTCATTGTAAAGGGTTTAAGCACAGTTTCCAATGCTTGATAAATGAACATGCACCTGTTGAACGGTCGTTAAGACACGAACAGCTTACAGACGGTAGGCAATTAAGGTCACAGTTATGAAAACTTAGGACACTAAAGGCCTTTCTATTGACTCTGAAAAACACAGAAAGAAAGATGCCCAGGGTCCCTGCTCATCTGGGTGAACGTGCCTTCGGCATGCTGCAAGGAGGCATGAGGACTGCAAATGTGGCCCGGGCAATTAATTGCAATGTCCAGTATGGACGTCTAAGACAGCGCTACAGGGAGAAAGGGCACACAGTTGATCGTCCTCGCAGTGGCAGACCACGTGTAACAACACCTGCACAGGATCGGTACTTCCGAACATCACACCTGCGGGACAGGAACAGGATGGCAACAACAGCTGCCCGAGTTACACCAGGAACGCACAATCCCTCCCTCCATTGCTCAGACTGTCCGCAATAGGCTGAGAGAGGCTAGACTGAGGGCTTGTAGGCCTGTTGTAAGGCAGGTCCTCACCAGACATCACCGGCAACAACAACGCCTATAGGCACAAACCCACCGTCGCTGGACCAAACTTAACTGTCAAAAAGTGCTCTTTACTGACGAGTCGCAGGTTTGTCTCATCAGGGGTGATGGTCGGATTGGCATTTATCATCGAAGGAATGAGCGTTACACCGAGGCCTGTACTCTGGAGCGGGATCAATTTGGAGGTGGAGGGTCCGTCATGGTCTGAGGTGGTGTGTCACAGCATCATCGGACTGAGCTTGTTGTCATTGCAGGCAATCTCAACACTGTGCGTTACAGGGAAGACTTCCTCCTCCCTCATGTGATACCCTTCCTGCAGACTCATCCTGACATTACCCTCCAGCATGACAATGCCACCAACCATATTGCTTGTTCTGCGCGTGATTTCCTGCAAGACAGGAATGTCAGTGTTCTGCCATGGCCAGCGAAGAGCCCAGATCTCAATCCCATTGAGTACGTCTGGGACCTGTTGGATCAGAGGGTGAGGGCTAGAGGCCCTCTTTTGATTTTAACCCCTCACCTCCTTTGTTCAGGGACACATTATTCCATTTCTGTTAGTCACATGTCTGTGGAACTTGTTCAGTTTGTCTTGGTTGTTGAATCTTGTGATGTTCATTCAAATATTTACACATGTTAAGTTTGCTGAAAATAAACACAGTTGACAATGAGAGGATGTTTCTTTTTTTGCTGAGTTTATAAAAAACAGCGAGTAGAAGCAGTGTAAAAAGAAAAAGGGTGGCCATTTGATTAGTTCAGTAGTTCATCAGTCTTATGGCTTGGGGGTAGAAACTGTTAAGGAGATTTGGCTCTCCAGTACCACTTGCTGTGCGGTAGCAGAGAGAACAGTCTATGACTAGGGTGGCTGGAGTCTGACAATTTTTGGGGGGCCTTCATCTGACACTGCCTAGTATATAGGTCCTGAATGTCAGGAAGCTTGGCCCCAGTGATGTACTGGGCCGTACGCACTACCCTCTGTAGCGCCTTATGGACGGATGCCGAGCAGTTGCCGTACCAGGCAGTAATGCATCCGGTTAGGATGCTTTCGATAGTGCAGCTGTAGAACTTTTTGAGGATCTGGGGACCTTAGGGGGAAAAGGTGTTGTCGTGCCCGCTTCACAACTGTGTTTGGACCACAATAGTTTGTTGGTGATCCGGATACCAAGGAACTTAACTCCCGACCCGCTCCACTTCAGTCTTGTTGATGTTAATGGGGGCCTGTATGGCCGTCCTTTTCCTATAGTCCACAATCAGCTCCTTTGTCTTGCTCACATTGAAAGAGAGGTTGTTGTCCTGGCACCACACTGCCAGGTCTCTGACCTCCCTATAGGCTGTCTCATCCTTGTCTGTGATCAGGCCTACCACTGTTGTCGTCAGCCAACTTAATGAACGTGTTGGAGTCGTGCTTGGCCATGCAATCGTGGGTGGTGGGGGGAACAGGGAGTACAGGAGGGGACTAAGCACGCATCTCTGAGGGGCCCCAGTGTTGAGGATCAGCGCGGCAGATGTGTTGTTGCCTTCCCTTACTGGCCCGTCAAAATCCAGGATCCAGTTGCAGAGGGAGGTGTTAGCTTTGTGGGCACTATGATGTTGAATGCTGAGCTGTAGTCAATGAACAGCATTCTCACATAGGTGTTCCTTTTGTCCAGGTGGATTTAGGCAGTCACTGGGCATCCAGCTTGCTGGTGGGTTTCCCTTTTGTAGTCCAAAATAGTCTTCGAGCCCTGCCACATCCGACGAGCATCAGCGCCGGTGTAGTAGGATTCAATTTTAGTCTTGTATTGACACTTTGCCTTTTTGATAGATTGTCTGAGGGCATAGCAGGATTTCTTATAAGCGTCCAGATTAGTGTCCCGCTCCTTGAAAGCGGAAGCTCTAGCCTTTAGCTCGGTGTGGATGTTGCCTGTAATTCATGGTTTCTGGTTGGTGAATATACTGTCACTGTGGGGATGACGTCGTCAATGCACTTATTGATGCAGCTGATGACTGAGGTGGTTTACTCTATGCCATTGGACGAATCCCGGGAACATATTCCAGTCTGTGCTAGCAAAACGGTCCTGTAGCTTAGGATCTGTGTCAACTGACCACTTCTGTATTGAACGAGTCACTGGTACTTCCTGCTTTAGTTTTAGCTTGTAAGCAGGAATCAGGAGGATGGAGTTATGTCAGCTTTGCCAAATGGAGCATTTTCTTGTTTGCTTATGTCCTTTTACAGCTCGTTGAGTGCAGTCCTAGTGCCGTCATCGGTTTGTTGTGGTAAATAGACTGCTACGAATAATATAGATAGTGTGGTCTACAGCTTATCATGAGGTATTCTACTTCAGGCAAGCAATAACTCAAAACTAGTTTAATATTAGACATCGCGCACCAGCAGTTATTGACAAATAGACACACACCCCCACCCCTCGTCTTACCAGACGTAGCTGGTCTGTCCTGCCGAAAAACGGAGAAGCCAGCCAGGGCAAGTTACAATTAGTGCATTCATCCTATGATAGCTGGATGAGACAATATATCACAATCGTAGCAAGTACATTTTCCCCCGATTTAAAGTAGTTATCAGCAAAGTGTATTTTGAATCCATTGAGCAGTGTAGCATATTCATATGTCCGGAGGATCTTGAGGATTGTCATATGTGTAAGACTGCCACTTCCTGTCAGCTTACAGAGGAGCCCTCGGCAGCAGCTCCCAGCCCCAGCTCTGTTCCAGCCGAGGGGGGGGGGTCGTCAGCGGCAGCTCCCAGCCCCAGCTCTGTCCCAGCCGAGGGGGGCGAGTCGTCAGGCAACAGCTCTTGTCCGCCCCACGTCATGGCCCAGGTGCGCGTGCGGAACGTCCCAGAGCGGGAGCGCATTGTCCGGGGCATGCAGGACAGCAAGAGCCTGGACGAGATCAGCCAGGCATGCATCGGAGGGGCCCGGGGTGGGGGTCGGGGGGGCCAGCCAGAGGGCCGCAGGGCCACCATCTCCTCTGCCCTGGAGCTGGAGGGAACAGTCAGCCACGACGGGGACCTGACCCACTTCATCTGCCGCAACCTGGAGCAGAAGATCAAGATGAGCTCAAAGCCCAGCCTGGACTGTGACTGCGACTGTGAGTACCAGCACCGGGGAACCGAGGGGCCCGGGATGGGGGATTGGCTAATTAGTCACCAGGGTTGTATTCATTAGGTACCAAACAGAATAAAAAATGCTTTTTTTTTAAAAGGACTGAAACAGGGAGACCATCTGAACTTGTTTAGTAAGACATTTCCGTTTTCTGTTGAAAAACGTTTTGCTAACAGTGGGCCAGAATACGACCATGGTGATCAGTGAAATGCTAATCCACAAAATGCCTTTTCTGGTGTTATTTCAGTGATACGTCAGTGTTTTGAAGTTGCAGTTGAAGGCTGAGTTCCAAATCGAATCATTCCCCTCTCTAGTGATTAGATTAGCACCCGCAGGAAGGGTAGAAGGACTCACAAAGCTGTTTGGATGAGGGAGGATGATTTGGTTTGCTTTGCAGACTGTCGGTTAAGGTAATCTCCGGTCTGTGTGCGTGCATGTCTTCTCTGTCTGTGTCCAGCGGACTGCTCGGGTTCCATCAGCAGTAGAGGTCATGGGTCGTCGTCGCGGCGGCCGGTTGACATCCCTCCCATCGACCCTGCTGTCTTGGTGGACCTGCAGAGACACACAGAGGAAGTCGCCCACAGTGTGGAGCTAATGATGCGCAGCCTCAACGGAACCATCCAGAACGTATGTGAGCGCAGTTTGTTCACACCACACACACACACGTTTCTGTATTTAGTTCTGTATTACATTTGTACTGCTCTAGGGTTATTTATTGCTTGGATAACCTTGTCTACTATTATTTATTGATTAATTGTCCATTCTTTATGCGCTGCCTCCGACGTCTGAAGAATTATCACCGTGAATCAATGTAATGTTTGTTTGTGTGTCAATTAATCCCGCAATTGATGGGTTGCCAGCTGGCAATTGTGACACGCAAATAAAATGTCATTCATTTATTCATACACACACACACACTCACTCAAATACTTCTGATCTCCCTTCTGTCCTTTTAGTAATGCTCTAATTGTATGTTGCCCAGAATTAGTGTCTGATATACTGTATGTCTTTATCTGTGTGTGTCCAGATGACAGCGCTGAGTGTGGGCTACATCCAGACCTATAGAGACTCTGTGGACAGCCTGGGGGAGTCTGTGGACATGAGCATAAAGGTGAGAGAACAGATCATGGCCAGACATGAAGGGAAGGATGAGCAGTGAATACTGATCGACAGTCACAGATGCTTCTCGTCATAAGTATAATGTCCTGACTTTTGTTGTGTGTGTGTTCGTAGGGAATGTACACACTGATGGCGCGCTGTGAGGAGCTGGACCGCTCTATGCAGCCCATCCACACTCTGGCCGCCCAGATCCGGGACATCAAGCGCACCCTGGATGCCCTTGAGGCCATCTGCAAGTAGCCCTTCCCCTGGAAACTCCTCCCCCAGAGATCCTCTTCCACTGCAGACCCTTTTCTAACCTAACGACCCCCCCCCCCTCCCCTACTAATCATGCTAGCTTCATGGATGATCCGCTCCTCACCTCTCCCCATGTCGACGTCATGCTTCAAACCCCTCCCCCACGCTCTCGGCTAGGAGCCCCTCCCCCTGACAGAACTTGAAGGAAACGGAGCACTTGATGCTTCTCTTATTGCCGTCCGACCCACCTGGTTAAGATTGTACTAACTGCTGCTGCCCACACGGGGGCACTCTCTCTCTCGTATGGAGAGTGAGCTTCAGGAACAGATGAGATGGTTTAGATGTTAGTCACTTCATAGGCAGGTTGCTTAACCTAGTGAGACGAGACACAGGTGAGGGTGTGGGGGTACATATGTCGTATAAGTGGCAGTCCCTCCAGATGTCATGTTACGTACCTGTTACCAACCGAAAGCCATTTCCTGCGGAGCTCTCCGATCCCGAGATAATATGTTGCGCTTTAGGAGACTGTGGTACCTTCTGTCATTTTACAGGTTGGCTGGTAGGTAGGTACTAAGTAGGTAGGCCTGTTCTTGATATCGAACATATCTATTTTGCCTAAATAGTGTTTGCCATGGTGGGAAGTTGTGGACAGCCGTTACATGTAGCGTGCCGTTACTGGCTTGTACCGTGAAGGACTTGAATGCTACCAGATGTCACCAGATCTGCTGAAGCCCCACCTAGACGAGAAGGCAGCACCCTCACACTGGATATACAGTGCCTTCGGAAAGTATTCAGACCCCTTGACTTTTCCCACATTTTGTTTTACGTTACAGCCTTAATCTAGAATTGATCATTTTCTCCTCATCAATATACACACAATACCCCATAATGACAAAGCAAAAACAGGTTTTTAGAATTTCTTTCTAATTTAAAAAATCAAATTGAAGCACCTTTGGCAGCGATTACAGCGTTGGGTCTTCTTGGGTATGACGCTACAAGCTTGGCACACCTGTATTTGGTGAGTTTCTCCCATTCTTCTCTGCAGATCCTCTCAAGCTCTGTCAGGTTGGATGGGGAGAGTTGCTGCAACACTATTTTCAGGTCTCTACAGAGATGTTCGAACGGGTTCAAGTCCGGGCTCTGCCTGGGCCACTCAAAGACATTGAGAAATGTCCGGAGGCCACTCATGCGTTGTCTTGACTGTGTGCTTAGGGTCGTTGTCCTGCTGGAAGGTGAACCTTCACCCTGAGTGTGAGGTTCTGAGCGCTCTGGAGCAGGTTTTCATTTAGGATCACTTCTGTACTTTGCTCCGTTCATCTTTGCCTCGATCCTGACTAGTCTCTTAGTCCCTGCCGCTGAAAAACATCCCCACAGCATAACACCATGCTTCACCGTAGGGATGGTGCCAGGTTTCCTCCAGACGTGACGCTTGGCATTCAGCCCAAAGAGTTCAATCTTGTTTTCATCAGACCTGTCATGTGTTTTTTTTTTACTGAGGATAGGCTTCTGTCTGGCCACTACCACAAAGGCCTGATTGGTGGAGTGCTGCAGAGATGATTGTCCTTCTGGAAGGTTCTCCCATCTCCATGGAGGAACTCTAGAGCTCTGTCAGTGGCTATTGGTTTCTTGGTCACGTCCCTGACCAAGGCCTTTCTCTCCTGATTGCTCAGTTTGGCTGGGTGGCCAGCTCTAGGAAGAGTCTTGGTGGTTCCACAATTCTTCCATTTAAGAATGATGGAGGCCACTGTGTTCTTGCGGGATCTTTACTGCAGAAATGTGTTGGTACCCTTCCCCAGATCTGTGCCTCGACACAATCCTGTCTCGGAGCTCTACGGACAATTCCTTCGACCTCATGGCTTGGTTTTTGCTCTGACGTGCACTGTCAACTGTGGGACCTTATATAGACAGGTGTGTGCCTTTCCAAATCACGTCCAATCAATTGAATTAACCACAGGTGGACTCAAGGATGATCAATGAAAACAGGATGCACCTGAGCTCAATTTTGAGTCTCATAGAAAAGGGTCTGAATACTTATGTAAATATGGTATTTCTGTTTTGTCATTATGGGATATTGTGTGTAGATTGCTGAGTATTTATGTAATCCATTTTAGATTAAGACAACAAAATGTGGCAAAAGTAATTGGGTCTGAATACTTTCCGAAGGCACTGGAATGGAGGGATGGGCTGTGGGACTATAGACTTTGGGGGTGGCACATGTTTGCCTGGGGAGGAAGAGATGGCCTCCTCTCTTAACTGCTCTTCATCTCTGTACAATCAAAAGCACCTCTGTACATATCTTTCTGTAACAAAGAAATAATTGAGCTACCCTTCGTCCTGTATATTTTCAGAAGATTAACACAATAAATTTACATGAGCTGCAAAGAATAGCTGTCTGTTTTGTTCCTGGATGTGGTTTTGATGACATGAGTGTATAGATACAGGACATCTAGGCTGACGCAGGACTGGAGATCTAGGCTGACGCAGGACTGGAGATCTAGGCTGACGCAGGACTGGAGATCTAGGCTGACGCAGGACTGGAGATCTAGGCTGACGCAGGACTGGAGATCTAGGCTGACGCAGGACTGGAGATCTAGGCTGACGCAGGACTGGAGATCTAGGCTGACGCAGGACTGGAGATCTAGGCTGACGCAGGACTGGAGATCTAGGCTGACGCAGGACTGGAGATCTAGGCTGACGCAGGACTGGAGATCTAGGCTGACGCAGGACTGGACATGTAGGCTGACGCAGGACTGGACATGTAGGCTGACGCAGGACTGGACATGTAGGCTGACGCAGGACTGGACATGTAGGCTGACGCAGGACTGGACATGTAGGCTGACGCAGGACTGGACATGTAGGCTGACGCAGGACTGGACATGTAGGCTGACGCAGGACTGGACATGTAGGCTGACGCAGGACTGGACATGTAGGCTGACGCAGGACTGGACATGTAGGCTGACGCAGGACTGGACATGTAGGCTGACGCAGGACTGGACATGTAGGCTGACGCAGGACTGGACATGTAGGCTGACGCAGGACTGGACATGTAGGCTGACGCAGGACTGGACATGTAGGCTGACGCAGGACTGGACATGTAGGCTGACGCAGGACTGGACATGTAGGCTGATGCAGGACACCTAGACTGATACAGGACAGGACACGTAGGCTGATACAGGACAGGACACCTAGGCTGATACAGGACAGGACACCTAGACTGATACAGGACAGGACACCTAGACTGATACAGGACAGGACACCTAGACTGATACAGGACAGGACACCTAGACTGATACAGGACAGGACACCTAGACTGATACAGGACAGGACACCTAGACTGATACAGGACAGGACACCTAGACTGATACAGGACAGGACATGTAGGCTGATACAGGACACCTAGACTGATACAGGACAGGACACCTAGACTGATACAGGACAGGACACCTAGACTGATACAGGACAGGACACCTAGACTGATACAGGACAGGACACCTAGACTGATACAGGACAGGACACCTAGACTGATACAGGACAGGACACACCTAGACTGATACAGGACAGGACACCTAGACTGATACAGGACAGGACACCTAGACTGATACAGGACAGGACACCTAGACTGATACAGGACAGGACACCTAGACTGATACAGGACAGGACACCTAGACTGATACAGGACACCTAGACTGATACAGGACATCTAGATTGATACAGGACAGGACACCTAAATTGATACAGGACATCTAGATTGATACAGGACAGGACACCTAAATTGATACAGGACATCTAGACTGATACAGGACAGGACACCTAGACTGATACAGGACATCTAGATTGATACAGGACAGGACACCTAGACTGATACAGGACATCTAGACTGATACAGGACACCTAAATTGATACAGGACATCTAGACTGCATCAACAACATTTCATAGAAAATATGAGTACATTTTTCTAGAGGTATGATTTTATTGTAAACGCAATAGCATGACCCGTAAGAATACAAAGGTAATGTTGAACGGTGAAGTCATTTCAATTGATATGACTGCAGTGGCATGTAGAATGTGTTTACATGGTTTGAGGATACCAAGGTGTGAACCATAATACATGTCCGTCACAACATGGCCCTGTAAGCAGTAGAGCTGAGTAGCTTGAAGAAGAAAAAGGGAGAAAAAAAGTGTGCCAATAAACAAAAACGAGTTGTAAAAAGAAACGTCCAGTACTGCAATGTTAGGAACTGAACACACAAAAACTGTTGACGAGAAACGATGACAATGTTAACCACGAATCCTATGAATAGAATATTTTGTTTGTTTGATCTACTTCACGTTCTCAGTTGTACAGACAATAACAACATCCACAGTCTCCAAAGTAGAATAGTTGTCTCTTGTTCACGACATTTCTTTGTTGGAAATAGAAACACCTCTTAAGAGTTTCTGTTCCACAAACATTTCTTATACACTGGTACGACAGTGTCTTGAGCCCTGACCCGATAATCCAACAGGTGTGTCAGAGCTTCAGACATAAGTCTGTGTTCAGGCGTAGAGCTGTGGCTAATACCAGCAGTAGAGGTAGGAGAGGTGCCTTGAGTGATGGTCCGCTGTGGTCTGACAGAGCGAGGGTGGGCCTGGTCCCTTGGTTCAGCTCACTCGACAAGGGGGAATTCAGCGTGGGGGGAAGGACTCCCTGTGCCCTGTCCTTGGGGAGCTCCTCGTCGGCGACTGCCCCCTCCAGGGACTCATACCACTGGCACTGGAAGTCCCTCTTCCAGGCCTCCAGGTTGCCAGGGTCCAGCTGGCCTGTGGCCTGCACCCCCTCCACCTTCCCCTGCGTCATCACGAAGTTGGAGGGCGGCAAGTGCAGGTAGGCGGAGCTCTCGGGTTTGCGGCGCACGCAGCGGCCACGCCCCTGGCACAGGGAGACGCCGCACAGGCGGGCGGCCGTGGTCACATTGACGGCGTAAAGGCCCAGGACCTCACGCACAAACGCGGCCAGCTCTGAGCAGGCTCTCTGGGGGCAGACAGAGGTGAAATGGTTGTCATTCACAGACCACGGACCCAGTTACAGTTGTCTGACTGACTGACTATGGTACATTGAAGAGGTGTGTACTGTACCTGAGTCCTTGTAGAGAAGACACCTTGATCTTTCTCCCAGAGGACAACCCCTGCTGCCCCCATGGCAGCACTCTCACCAATGGTGTTGACCAGGTCCACCTAATGGAACATCACTCAGTTATACACTGGTTACAGATCCAGCAGACTAAGAGAAACCACTTTCAAAAACATGGTAACGTCTACTTCCACCCAACACTATCTCTCACCTCAGACAGGAAAGTATTGGTCGATGTATAGACACTCCTGACCAATGGGAACACAGGAAGGTCGTAGGCGGTCCCGGCCAAGCTTGCCACTCTCAGTGCCTCTCGGATCTGATTGGACGTGTACAATCTGGCCCCTGAGGTCCCACCCTGCAGCTTCTCTAGTGTGAGGGCGGGGTAGAGAGCAGAGCAGCATTTCCAGAGCCACAGCAGCTCGTCATTCAACGCCATCTCGGCGGCGGGACAGCGACCCGTGTAATTGGACAGCGACTGGGCGGGGCCGGAGTTGTAGCAGTTGGGGTATGGGGTCACGCCCCACAGAGCCTTGGGGCGGAGCCTCCTCACCTCCCACAGCGTCTCCATGAGGATGGACTGGGACGCTGCCTCAAAGTCCACCTGGGGAACGGGATGACATCATCATTATGAGACAACTGTGATGTTGAATAGCATTTGTTACATCTGTTTCTCCTATTACTCTAAACTGCTATGGATGAGGATCTTACCTGAGACCACTTCTCCACCTCCTCCGTGGTCCAGTCAGGGAAGAAGGTCCTCAGCAGAGCCCTGGAGCCCTCCAGGTAGATGCCCTGTTTCTCACGGTTCCTTCCCCACTGCGGGGACCACTGGCCCCAACGCAGTACTCCCAGGCCCTGGTAACCTATTGATGGTAGCGCTGCCGCCAGGTCCTCCCCTGTCTTCTGGAGGTGTCCATCCAGTCTGGTGTGTTGGGGAAGGCCTCCGTTCACCGGCTGGTCCTGGTTAGTGTAATAGGGGTACTTCCCCAGAGTGTCCTCATAAAACATGGACACGCGGCCCTCTCTCTCCATCCCAAAGGCTCCTGGGTCAGGTCGTCCAGGACACGCCTTGTTGGGGATTCCCCATAGTACTAGAAAAGGCTGCCCTGGTGACAGAGGGGTGCGTGCCGGCTGTGGGGGACCACCAAGGCAGGGGGATGTAAGGAGCATCAATCCCTGGAGGAGGAGTGGTAGTAGGGCCCTGTGTGACCCAGCTCTGAGCCCGGCCCGGAGCTCCAGCTCAGTCCACGCCATGGAGCTGCCTGCTGCCTCTGTGTATCACCACGCCTCCAGGCCCTCACAACCAACCATAGCCCTGGGAACACAACACGGCACCCTCAGCTGTCTACATGCCAACACTAACGTTACATACCTATTATCACATTAGAACATTGCATACCTGTTATCACATTAGAACATTGCATACCTGTTATCACATTAGAACATTGCATACCTGTTATCACATTAGAACAATGTCAACAATAAAAATGAATCACAAGTCAACAAACAAATCATATTACCAGGCTGCGCAACGGCAGCAAGGCTAGCCCTTAGATGTACACAGAGATACTGTAGACTTCATCACTACTTGTATTTGTGAGAGGTATTGACATGTTGAAATCACCAAGCTGTCTGTTTAAACTACTGGCGAACAGCTCGGACACCCACGCATACCCACAAGACATGCCCCCAGAGGTCTCTTCACAGTCCCCAAGTCCAGAACAGACTTTGGGAGGCACACACTACTACATAGAGCCATGACTACATGGAACTCTATTCCACATCAAGTAACTGATGCCAGCAGTAAACTTAGATTTGAATAAATAGATAGAAATTGACTGGCGGGGACTGTGAAGAAACACAAACATAGGCACAGACACATGCATACAAACACACGGTAGCATACGCACTATACACATGGATTTAGTGCTGTAGATATGTGGTAGTGGTGGAGTAGGGGCCTGAGGGCACACAGTGTGTTGTGAAATCTGTGAATGTATCGTAACGCTTTTAAAATGATATAAACGGCCTTAATTTTGCTGGACCCCAGGAAGAGCAAGGCAGCAGCTAATCTGTAAAAAGAAAAACACAAATACAAATCCCTAGTCAGCCCCATGTCGCCGCCAGACATTCTCATTGACTCGTGTGATTCTTTTGCAAACTTATTGTCCTTCCAAGAGTAGGCCTAAAACAACAAAAGAAGAGGCGATTGGCTGGGTGAATGAGGTGTGTGTGTGTGTGTGTGTGTGTGTGTGTGTGTGTGTGTGTGTGTGTGTGTGTGTGTGTGTGTGTGTGTGTGTGTGTGTGTGTGTGTGTGTGTGTGTGTGTGTGTGTGTGTGTGTGTGTGTGCGTCAGTGGCATCGCCATTAGAGGAGACTAGACGGGAGGAACAGAATGCCTCAAAAAGGTCATTAACAGGAGTTAATTGGATTCATTAGTGGCGCCCATGTTGGCCATCAGGATCTCTAAGACGCTCTGCAAGGATTCTCAGCAATTACTCTGTAACGTAGCAGAGGGAGCCATGCCAAAAACAACGAGAAAAACCAACACTACACTACCCTTATTGATCCCAATCGTCACAGCCCTGTGAAAAACAGAGAATCCATAGGACCGTAAAATTGTAAATGTGTCCTTTTTTGGGGGTGAAGCTCTAATCCGTGAGCAGTAATCTGCTTCTGTTTGTTTTACTGATCAGGCGTGAAGGGGAGGGGACACCACAAAGCATGTGAACATGTAGGATTCTGTGTAAATCGGATTAACTACCATGGTTTTAGAAAATCACTTAACCAATATCGTGGATAAGAACCCATTGGGCTGGGCTTTCATATATACACTAAGTGTACAGGACATTAGGAACCGCCTGCTCTTTCCATGACATAGACTGACCAGGTGAAACCAGGAGAAAGCTAGGATCCCTTATTGATGTCACGTGTTAAACACACTTCAATCAGTGTAGATGAAGGGGAGGAGACAGGTTAACCTCTAAAAGTCTAAGCCCTTGGGGGGGATAAGGTCTTGAAGTGTCTTTCCTATAACTAGGAGATCTAAGTCATCTAAGGAAATGTTTTTGTTTTTTGGACACATATTTAACCCAAAACGACCTCTATACTTCTATTAATTTAAAAAAAAAACAGTACCAGATACCTTCAGACGAGTCCTGTGACACTGGTGGGGGTGTAGCATCTCGTCTTTCAATGCTGGGGACATATTAGTTTGTAGCCCAAACGGTTCGGACTCCACAGACAGAAGATCCTAATGTTTTGTACACTCAGTGTGTATATTTGTCCCAGCTATGTGGTCGAAAAATAAGGTACCTGTTATTTTGACACATTCAAGTCACCCTAATCCAAGTCACTCCCTGCCTTGAAAAAAAGGACTGGAGTACTACAGTGCCAAACATAGACCCTTAGGAATCCCCCTCTAAACTTGGCAAAATATACATTGATTCGGGATGCCTTATTGTTGCGGCAAAAACGTATCCTGCTCTTTCTGTGGAACTGCAACGTGGGAGAGGACGGGGATCATTGACAAATACACGTTTACGGAACGAGCCAATGTCTCATCCTTCCCAGAGTTTGTCTGAAAGGCTAAAAGACGCTATAGAGTGCATGATACGTGCATTCTTTAAGTGTTGCTAAGCTCTGTATAGCACAGTGCAGAGAGAGCACCACCATCAGCTGGAGACACCATACCACTACATCTCCATTACCACTCCATAGTAATGATGGAGCTACTGGCGTCAGAGGTGGCTTAGGCTCCCTGGCTCCACTGTCTGACAGAAGGTCAAAGGTCTTAGGCTGCAGGTCAGAAAGTCACTCACCTCTGATTTGCTGGTCCGGACAGACGGACACTCCCTGGATTCACCTGATGCTAACCAGCTAGCGAAGCTCTGCCGGACTGGGGGGAGCAGCGCTGGTCAGGACTAACAGGACGTCAACCGCTCCCAGGTTCTTCAAGGTGGTCAAGGAGAAGATGCGTCTGGTGTATGTGGTATCCAGGTAGGCTTCCCCACAGACCGGTGTCCTAACGACCCAGGAAGCTTCAACCCCAAGGCATGTACTGTTCTGGCAGCAGGAGGAAGCCAGGGAGTCAGTCAGGTTAGTGTCTGACCAGGGAGACATGGGTGGACAGGTGGTGTGGGGAACTGTAGGGGGGGAGACCCGCGGTAGACAGCCATCCAGCCGGAGAAAGAGCCAGTGTGGAGCAGGGAAAGGAGGGAGAGCCAGAGTAAGTGACAGGAGGCAGGTTGAAGCAACTTCACCTTCACCAGGGTAATCTGGCTGTAAGCAGGGTCAGTGCCGACCACAACACTCGAATGACCGCCCGTCCTGACCATAATCCCATAATCCAATGGGAGGACTGCCCCAACGCTTTCCTATTTGCACGGACGGAGCAGCTCACATCTCTCTCTCCTTCTCCACTGATATATATACACTGCTCAAAAAAATAAAGGGAACACTTAAACAACACAATGTAACTCCAAGTCAATCACACTTCTGTGAAATCAAACTGTCCTCTTAGGAAGCAACACTGATTGACAATAAATTTCACATGCTGTTGTGCACATGGAATAGACAACAGGTGGAAATTATAGGCAATTAGCAAGACACCCCCAATAAAGGAGTGGTTCTGTAGGTGGGGACCACAGACCATTTCTCAGCTCCTATGCTTCCTGGCTGATGTTTTGGTCACTTTTGAATACTGGCGGTGCTTTCACTCTAGTGGTAGCATGAGACGGAGTCTACAACCCACACAAGTGGCTCAGGTAGTGCAGCTCATCCAGGATGGAACATCAATGCGAGCTGTGGCAAGAAGGTTTGCTGTGTCTGTCAGCGTAGTGTCCAGAGCATGGAGGCGCTACCAGGAGACAGGCCAGTACATCAGGAGACGTGTAGGAGGCCGTAGGAGGGCAACAACCCAGCAGCAGGACCGCTACCTCCGCCTTTGTGCAAGGAGGAGCACTGCCAGAGCCCTGCAAAATGACCTCCAGCAGGCCACAAATGTGCATGTATCTGCTCAAACGGTCAGAAACAGACTCCATGAGGGTGGTATGAGGGCCCGATGTCCACACGTGGGGTTTGAGCCTACAGCCCAACACTGTGCAGGATGTTTGGCATTTGCCAGAGAACACCAAGATTGGCAAATTCGCTACTGGCGCCCTGTGCTCTTCACAGATGAGAGCAGGTTCACACTGAGCACATGACAGAGTCTGGAGACGCCGTGGAGAACGTTCTGCTGCCTGCAACATCCTCCAGCATAACCGGTTTGGCGGTGGGTCAGTCATGGTGTGGGGTGGCATTTCTTTGGGGAGCCGCACAGCCCTCCATGTGCTCGCCAGAGGTAGCCTGACTGCCATTAGGTACCGAAATGAGATCCTCAGACCCCTTATGAGACCATATGGTGGTGGTGCGGTTGGCCCTGGGTTCCTCCTAATGCAAGACGATGCTAGACCTCATGTGGCTGGAGTGTGTCAGCAGTTCCTGCAAGAGGAAGGCATTGATGCTATGGACCTGCCTGCCCGTTCCCCAGACCTGAATCCAATTGAGCACATCTGGGACATAATGTCTCGCTCTATCCACCAACGCCACGTTGCACCACAGACTGTCCAGGAGTTGGCAGATGCTTTAGTCCAGGTCTGGGAGGAGATCCCTCAGGAGACTATCCGCCACCTCATCAAGAGCATGCCCAGGCGTTGTAGGGAGGTCAAACAGGCACGTGGAGGCCACACACACTACTGAGCCTCATTTGGACTTGTTTTAAGGACGTCAAAGTTGGATCAGCCTGTAGTGTGGTTTTCCACTTTAATTTTGAGTGTGACTCCAAATCCAGACCTCCATGGGTTGATCAATTTGATTTCCATTGATCATTTTTGTGGGATTTTGTTGTCAGCACATTCAACTATGTAAAGAAAAAAGTATTTAATAAGAATATTTCATTCATTCAGATCTAAGGATGTGTTATTTTAGTGGTCCCTTTATTGTTTTGAGCAGTGTATTTACTTTTTGCCTTTTTCCATTCCCCTTATCTTTCCTCCTCGCTCTATGCTCTTCACCAGTATCGATTGTTCCCTAGTCAGCAGCTAGCTCTGTATTTAGTTTTCCATCTTTCAATCTGTTCCACAATTCCATTGGTCTGTTGGGGCTTGAACATCAGCATAAAAATGGTGGTCCATTTTCACTACGCTTAGTTCAAAACTCACAACGGATCATCAAAAGGGGTTGTTGTTTCAAAACTCTACGCACATTTTCAGTTGACTAAGTACAACACACATAGTCACTTTTCATCTGGAAATCAGGTCTATAAAATACATTGTTTCACATTGCAATACATGTTCATAGAAAGTAATTGCTTTTCACCATGTAATGCTCACATTACTTTTGAGATGATTGTTTTGAGTTAAAAATTGACCACACGTTTGTCAGAATTACACCAAAGTGATTGCAAAAACTGTCATGGCTACGATTGGGTTTGTCTGTCTGTGGGTGTTTATTTCCGTGTGTCCATTAGTCCTAGTGCGGATTGGCAGATAAGATATTCCTGGCTGGTTGAGAGACCTGAGATTATGAAGGAGAGGGATCTGAGGTGAATCCTGTTCTCTGAGGCTCGTCACCATGGAAACAGATCCGCTGGGGTGGGTGGACCTATATGACAGGTGGTGGCAGTGGCCAGTGGCGTAAAATACTTAAGTGAAAATACTTTCAAGTACTACTTAAAGCGTTTTTTGGGGGGTATCTGTACTTTACTTTACTATTTATATTTTTTGACAACATTTACTTTTACTTCACTACGTTCCTTTGGAAAATCATGTACTTGTTACCCTAAACATTTCCCCTGACACCCAGAAGTACTCGTTACATTTTGAATGCTTAGCAGGACAGGAAAATGGTTCAATTCACACAGATGATACATCTTAGATTTTTTTAAACTCAAGTATGACAATTGGGTTTCCACAACTGGTGGTGTGGCAGATGATTTTAGGACAAGGCACTGGGCTCGGGTGGTGGCAGGTGGCAGATGATTTTAGGACAAGGCACTGGGCTCGGGTGGAGGCAGGTGGCAGGTGGCAGATGATTTTAGGACAAGGCGCTGGGCTCGGGTGGTGACAGGTGGCAGGTGGCAGGTGGCAGATGATTTTAGGACAAGGCTCTGGGCTCGGGTGGTGGCAGGTGGCAGATGATTTTAGGACAAGGCACTGGGCTCGGGTGGAGGCAGGTGGCAGGTGGCAGATGATTTTAGGACAAGGCACTGGGCTCGGGTGGAGGCAGGTGGCAGGTGGCAGATGATTTTAGGACAAGGCTCTGGGCTCGGGTGGTGGCAGGTGGCAGATGATTTTAGGACAAGGCACTGGGCTCGGGTGGTGACAGGTGGCAGGTGGCACATGATTTTAGGACAAGGCACTGGGCTCGGGTGGTGACAGGTAGCAGGTGGCAGATGATTTTAGGACAAGGCACTGGGCTCGGGTGGTGACAGGTGGCAGGTGGCAGATGATTTTAGGACAAGGCACTGGGCTCGGGTGGAGGCAGGTGGCAGGTGGCAGATGATTTTAGGACAAGGCTCTGGGCTCGGGTGGTGGCAGGTGGCAGATGATTTTAGGACAAGGCACTGGGCTCGGGTGGTGACAGGTGGCAGGTGGCACATGATTTTAGGACAAGGCACTGGGCTCGGGTGGTGACAGGTAGCAGGTGGCAGATGATTTTAGGACAAGGCACTGGGCTCGGGTGGTGACAGGTGGCAGGTGGCAGATGATTTTAGGACAAGGCACTGGGCTCGGGTGGTGACAGGTGGCAGGTGGCAGATGATTTTAGGACAAGGCACTGGGCTCGGGTGGAGGCAGGTGGCAGGTGGCAGATGATTTTAGGACAAGGCACTGGGCTCGGGTGGTGACAGGTGGCAGGTGGCAGATGATTTTAGGACAAGGCACTGGGCTCGGGTGGTGACAGGTGGCAGGTGGCAGATGATTTTAGGACAAGGCACTGGGCTCGGGTGGTGACAGGTGGCAGGTGGCAGATGATTTTAGGACAAGGCACTGGGCTCGGGTGGAGGCAGGTGGCAGGTGGCAGATGATTTTAGGACAAGGCTCTGGGCTCGGGTGGTGACAGGTGGCAGGTGGCAGATGATTTTAGGACAAGGCTCTGGGCTCGGGTGGTGACAGGTGGCAGGTGGTAGATGATTTTAGGACAAGGCACTGGGCTCGGGTGGAGGCAGGTGGCAGGTCCGGTGGTGGTGCTACGCCTTCAGGATGACACACAGTTTTAAGGCCATGCTTCTATAGTTGTATAAGGTGATGGTTAGGCCGATATAATAGGAGATTAGGGCCCCTTGTTACACTGTTTCATAGGATATACATGTTGCAGAACATATCCTACGAGACGAGCGTTTGTGCATTTCTGTTCACGGTTACAGCTCCAGCAACCTTGGGTTGGTGGTTTGCCGGTTGGGTTAGGTCAGGTTGGTGGATGGTTTAGGTGTTGGTTTTACTTCGACTGACCAAGCTTGCTGCGGTTGTATCCCATCGAGTAAAGCGCGAGTAAAGATACTGTGCTCCTCTCAAGTAGTGTGTGTTTTACTCACGTTGAGATTCAATCCCATTGACATGTATTATTGTCCCCAAAGACCAATTCAAACATCAAAACGAGCACAGAATCACATGTAAACAGCAAAACGTTGAGGTGATCATGTTCGTTGGTCAAATCTTCTCAGCCATGCTCTCAGTGATGCTGTGACGGCCCCCTCTTGTGGCCACGCTACCACTGAGCTTCCTGTGTATACACCCCCCCCCCCCCACACAAACACACACACCCCACCCCCACCTCACGCGCCAATAGAATTCGAGTTCAGCTGACATTGAAAACTGGACTAAGAGGAGAATTGTTTTCAAGTTACATCTATTGTGCCGTGTTCCACATGACTCCATCCTGTAGGAATGTGAACCAAATGGAGGAAAAATAACCTACAA
Organism: Oncorhynchus gorbuscha; assembly: GCF_021184085.1. NCBI lineage: Eukaryota > Metazoa > Chordata > Actinopteri > Salmoniformes > Salmonidae > Oncorhynchus > Oncorhynchus gorbuscha. The sequence goes on along the minus strand of NC_060175.1, from coordinate 68,347,631 downwards.
AATAACAATAGTTTGAACACTATTATAGCTCTTAGAAGTTCAGTGTGTTTGAAAATCCCACATCTAATAGTCACAAATGTGGACCCATGGACATTGACACTGGGAGCTCTGTGAGATTGTACAATTTGAGGGAAACAATTGATTTCCCCACTAAATGACGGTACGGAAGATATATTGCGGCTACCTCCCGATTTCCCGTGACCACAGTAGAGGCCTGATAAGTGAAAACGGTTTCCAATCCTTTAAATGATGAAGGGAAAGAAGTCCATGAGATAGTAATAGGTCAAAGTCACCTGGCGGATACCCAAGTCCTCCTAACTTCACAGTCTGGAAAGGCTCCTTGATGTTGTTTACATGCTGTCCATAATGAAGGGGGGCTGTGCTTTATATCCGGTTGGTTCTCCTCTGAGCCTTTCTCACTCAAACACCCACATGGACAGCCACACACAGCCCCCTTCCAGTACAACTGTCAGAACAACGAGAGGTCTCAGGGGGTGAGGTGGGGGGAGGGGGGGGGGGGGGATGCTTGAGACAATCAATCAAAACGCTTGCACAATTTATGTGCGAATACTACATTTTACAACAGGCTCCTGTCCAGACCAGTGTGTCAGAGCTCTTCTTGCGATATGAGTCAAGTGGATCGCGTCAGCCAGGCTAACTGTGAACGCCCTCCTGTGATCAATGTTTCGGGAGCAATGCCTACTTCACTGTTTTTCCCACAGATCAGTCCCACTGAGAGTGCTTGCTAGGTGCACATGCCCAGTGAGGCATAGAGAACTGTGGAGCCGGGGTATGTCAGCCAAGGTCGGGCTGCTTGGCCTGTGACCTGCTAGCCGGTGGTGGGGGCCTTCCGTGCTCTGGAGCTGATTGGAGTTGGCAGACCGGACAGCCCCTCAGAAGAACTGGGCTTTGGGCCACAGCTGCAGGCAGTCTCCCTGATGCCCAGAGACAGAACACCTCACACACCCTACCCCCCACCCCCCAGCCCTCCTGCCCAAAGCCCTTCCCCCACACAAAACTCCTCAAGTCTTTGAACTGGACCGCTAATCCTCAGCACTCTTCAGGTGGCTCATTCCCATGGAAGCAGGAGTGGGTGGAGTGGAGATTGGTGTAGGGAGGGGAGGAGGTTCACGGTCCAGAAGGAGGTGGGGGTGAAGAGGGGCACTGTCAGGGAGGTTGGGCCTGTTAGGGAACCAGAGGACAACGGGGGTGGTTGGACATGGCACGAAACTGGAAAAGGGTCCCACAAAGAGTGAGAGAGAGTGACACATGGACCGGGACAATGCTGCTCTGGATGGAGGGAGAGCAGGAAGAGGTGGGGAGGGGCGGGGACAAGCCAAGCCAGGTCAGTCTGCTTTGATCTCTGTCTTATTTCAAAAAGGATAAATGGAATTAGAGGAGCAGGACGGAGCTGAAGGAGAGGCGGGGGGGAGGGAGAACCTGGATCCTCTGCTCTTGGGTGGAGGAGCAGGGGAGATAGAAGGAGTTGGGGTAAGGGGATGGTGTGTTTCTAAGTGCACCAGCCGTGTCAGAGCAAGGAAGGGTAGGGGGAAAGCGTGTCCCAGGAATTTACAAATGAAAAGACAAGGTTTATCTTTTAATGCGATTAAATTTTTCCATTTCACTGCTCTACTAGCAGACAGTTCAGCTCTTTAAGTGCAGCAAGCTGCGGAACGGTGTCTTAAAGGGGAGCTGGCGGGGGGCACAGAGACAGAGTGGAGGGAGGGAGGGAGGGCGGGGGGGCACAGAGACAGAGTGGAGGGAGGGAGGGAGGGCGGGCGGGTGGCCTACACATCTGAGAAAGAGAGCAGCAATGACAGGCATACAGTACAGCATATAGGCAGTGGGCACAGCGCTGTAGCTACTGTACACGGTGGATGATTCTAAGAATAGTATTCCACATCCTGTCTTATTCCAACAAGTAGCATCATCAAACTTTTAAAGATGGAGGGCAAAGTACAGCTCTGACATATCAGGCTGTTCAAATCTAGAGCAGGTCATAAAGCAGGGCATATGTGCTCGCCGTCTAACGGATTTGACACAATTTTGACTGTTTGAAGCTTTCAGAATATTACTTTTCTCATCACAAACAGGTGAACGTGATTGGTTCAAAACAAGATTGAACGTAGCCTCTTCAACCAGTGTGACAAAAACAATTTTGAGAGCCTCTCAAAAACAGCGTCCATGCCTAAAGTGGATAGCTGGCCTCTTTCCCTGGCCTCAGTTCCTGGACTGGGACTCCGAGTTCTGGCACGGACGTCTGTGTTACCAGGTCCTGTCTGACAGTGTGACTGCCAGCTTCTGAAGCTGACAGCGTTGTTGAAAGTGGGGCAGTCGGAGCTGAGATGTAGAGATGGTACATGGACATAGACAGATATCAATTATCACTGCCCTGCGAATGCAGTGGCTTTTGTTTCTCTCACTGGAAAATGTGTGAAAGTACCCACATGATGTACAAATGCTTTTCACCACCTGCATACCACAACAAGCATTCAAAGCTTTACAGATACGTTCTGTATGGCTCCCATGATCGAAAGGGGACATTCGTAATTGAAAACTTAGGGGGACATTCATGGTAGGGATCATCTAGAGAGTCCCAGCAGCAACCTTTGAACTGAACCATGTCAAAAGGTCAAAGGGAGGGTTTGAGGAGTCGTGTGGCAGTTGGTGTCAAGGTCAGGTCCAGGGGCTGTTCTATGGGCCAGGGTGGAGAGCTACAGCTCATTTAGGCTCAGTGGGTGGGTCAGAAGGCCCATAGGAGGTTCATAAGGCCATTGTAAGGGGGACAGAGACGGGAACAGGGATACAAGGTCACTGGTTTTGTATATATGTTAGGACTAGAGGGTCTGTAGACATAGATTTGATGATCCATGACAAATGTGTGTTTGTGTTTGTGTGTGAGGGCGGGGGTATGTGTGTTTGTGAGGGACGGCGGGCGGGCGGGCGGGCGGGGGTGTGTGTGTGTGTTTGTGTGTGAGGGCAGGGGTGTGTGTGTTTGTGTGTGAGGGTGGGCGGGGGGGGGGTGTTTCTGTGCAAGTTTAACCATCTGAATCATGCTTGACTCTGAATGTGATGGAAATGCAGAGGGGAAAGTGACTAAATGTTTTTGCTTGAACTTCACATTTTGTGCTTGAGTGAGCGTGCCTGTTCAGTGGCCTAGGAAGCAGGAACGAGTGTGTGTGTGTGTGTGTGTGTGTGTGTGTGTGTGTGTGTGTGTGTGTGTGTGTGTGTGTGTGTGTGTGTGTGTGTGTGTGTGTGTGTGTGTGTGTGTGTGTGTGTGTGTGTGTGTGTGTGTGTGTGTGTGTGTGTGTTTCTGGTGGGAGGGAAGATGAACTGTCAATGGGAGGTGATGCTGACATCCTGCTATTTGGAACAAGCATCAGGGGCACAGTAAGTGAACTGAACAGGGAGTACACACACACACACACACACACACACACACACACACACACACACACACACACACACACACACACACACACACACACACACACACACACACACACACACACACACACACACACAGGAATATCATTTTCAGGGTTCACCCTGTCAACCTGCTTCACCCTGCTCCCCCCCTCCCTTCAGTGTGGGATGGCACCAGCGGTGTGGCAGTTGTCACCCCCTCCCCCCCACAGAGGTGCAGACATTCACAACCCTCTCCAACTGTACCAGTGGGGTCCTCCTCTCATTATCCCCCTCTGTGTGCAAACACATTCCTGTAGCCGCTGACCCGCGCTCGCCGGGTTACCATAGCGACCACTGCCTCTCCATAGAGACCGTTACTTCCCTAAAGCACACACAGCTCGGGGCCTCGTCTCCAGGTGACCTGTTTAGCCTCTCCTTCTCCACTCCTCCACTAACTACCTCTGTCGTTCACACTCTCTTCTCTCCTTTTCTTTTCACACCCTCTCTGTCTATTATTTGCCCTGTTAATCTGTGGTTGGTGAGGTCCACAGATTTTTGAATTTCCTCAATCTGTGGTTTTACAACACCTTAAACAAAATAGCAATTGGAAATCAACTCTCTCCAATTGGTTGCCGTGAACTAATTCCATTCGCAATCAAAACCATTTTCATTACACAACTAAGCATAATAATAACTTGACATGACTGGACACTACAGATCATTGAATATGATCTAATGATGAGAGCAACTGCTCTGCCTCTGACCGCAAGGCGCTACAGAGGGAAGTGCGTACGGCCCAGTACATCACTGGGGCCAAGCTGCCTGCCATCCAGGACCTCTATACCAGGCGGTGTCAGAGGAAGGCCCTAAAAATTGTCAAAGACCCCAGCCACCCCAGTCATAGACTGTTCTCTCTACTACCGCATGGCAAGCGGTTCCGGAGTGCCAAGTCCAGGACAAAAAGGCTTCTCAACAGTTTTTACCCCCAAGCCATAAGACTCCTGAACAGGTAATAAAATGGCTCCCCGGACTATTTGTAACGGTTTTCCTCCTCTTCAGAGGAGGAGTAGGAAGGATCGGACCAATATGCAGCGTGGTAAGTGTTATTAAACTGAACTGAACACTACAATACAAATTAAACAAAAAAGAACAACCGAAACCGTTCCGTCTGGTAACTAATACAATGACAGAAAACAACTACCCACAAATCATAGTGGGAAAACAGGCTGCCTAAGTATGGTTCTCAATCAGAGACAACGATAAACAGCTGCCTCTGATTGGGAACCATACCAGGCCAAACACAGAAATACAAAACCATAGAACAACACATAGAATGCCCACCCCAACTCACGCCCTGACCAAACTAAAATAGAACTAAGAACTTTTTACTAACATAAAAAAATAACTAAGGTCAGGACGTGACACTATTTGCATTGTGTGCCACCCCTAACCCCTCTTTTACGCTATCATATATGCACTTTAGTCACTTTAACTATACTATACTCAATTGGCCCGACCAACCAGTGCCCCCGCACATTGGCTAACTGGGCTATCTGCATTGTGTCCCACCCACCACCCGCCAACCCCTGTTTTACGCTACTGCTACTCTCTGTTTATCATATATGCATAGTCATTTTAACTATACATTCATGTACATGCTACGTCAATCAGCCCGACTAACCGGTGTCTGTATATAGCCTTAGCTACTGTATATAGCCTCACTACTGTATATAGCCTCACTACTGTATATAGCCTCACTACTGTATATAGTCTTGCTACTGTTATAGCCTTGCTACTGTATATAGCCTCACTACTGTTATAGCCTCTCTACTGTTATAGCCTCGCTACTGTTATTTTCCACTGTCTTTTTACTGCTGTTTTTATTTCTTTACTTACCCATTGTTCACCTAATAACTTTTTTGCACTGTTGGTTAGAACCCGTAAGTACGCATTTCACTGTAAGTTCTTCACCTGTTGTATTCGGCGCACGTGACAAACAAACTTGGATTTGATTTATTCATCACCATTGAAATGATCCCTGTCGTTCATTCTACCCCAAGGCCTCCTGCCCATTCTCATTCCATTGCTGACAGGCCCTTGGAATTGAGAGATCTGCAGTCACATTCATATTCTTTCTGTTGAGGTCACCGTTCGCTGTTGTTGCTGTGAGAGACTGATTGTAGCCTTTACAAAAATAAAATGCACCCCACCCTTCCTCCCCCCCTCTGACAGGACTGTCGGTCTCCTGGTGTGGTCTGACCTTTCTCCTGAAAGACTAACCGAGGAGAACAGAGAGGGAGAGAGAATGTGTATGTAAATGAATGAATTATAACGTGCTGCGATGGAAGGCATTCGACGTGTGTGGGTGTGTGCGCGTGCGCCCGTGTGTATGTCAGAAAGTGAATGTGGATTGTTTATGGTGACTGGGGACGGGGGTGATGGTAGATAAAGATATAAACTGCGTTCCATCTCCCTGCTGTAGCCATGACAACCTCACAGCAGGAATAGCTGTCTGTCTTACTGTGCTGACATGACTTTAGAGGGGAGCACTGTTCAACCCCCCCCCCCCTCCCCCCTTACACACACACACACACGCACGCACACACACACAATTATGCATGTACACATGCACACACACAATCCTACACCCCTGAGAGCACAGCTTTTTCCGGTCTTAAGACTGGCCATAAGACTGATCAAACTAGAGTGGGCTGGGGAGGTGGGGGAGCAGAGTAGGGACTTGCCTTCGCCTCAGAGGGACCCTGGTCTTTTAAAATAAACTCTAACCTGGATATAAATACATATCTCCTCAGTCTTCACTGTCAGCAGCCCAAAGCAGAGGCAGATTGTGACCAAGCGCAGACTGTCTCTCTTAGGCCCTGTATCCCTTCTCTTCCACAGGAAACAGGAAGTCCCAGGGTGCGTCCCAAATGGCACCCTGTTCCCTAAATAGTGCACGTAGTGTACTGTAAAGGGAATAGGGTGGCATTTGGGATCACTCCCATTCATGTCAGGGAAAAAAACAGCGCTTGGAATTGATTTTTGTCTGGATACGGTGGATCAAACACAACTTTCAAAATGATTAGCATTTCATTCAGCTCCCAAACACCCTGAGGAGAACCGATGTCAATAAAACACCTTGAGAAATGATATGAACGGAGAAAATAGATTGTGGAATTAGAGTTGTGTGTGTGTGTGTGTGTGTGTGTGTGTGTGTGTGTGTGTGTGTGTGTGTGTGTGTGTGTGTGTGTGTGTGTGTGTGTGTGTGTGTGTGTGTGTGTGTGTGTGTGTGTGTGTGTGTGTGTGTGTGTGTGTGTGTGTGTGTGTGTGTGTGTGAGGGGGGTTCTCTGTCAGAAGTCTTCTGTCACACTTGGTAATGATCAAAGTGCTCTTCTGGACCCCTACTGAGCATACTCTCACTCAGTCATCTGGAGTAGAACTGCTCATCCATGGAGCTCAACACATTTATACCACAACACACACCTCCTTCTCTACTACTCTACACAGGTAGGGTTGTCCTACAGTTGCTGGTGCTTCTGCAAAAGACAAACTGTGATCTTTAACATGACAAGATCCGATGTTCCAAGTGTGGGTTGATCGTGAGCGTTCGATGTGGTGCCAGTACCTGTGTATAGGCCTGTTTGTGAGAGGCCAGCCACCGCGTTTAGGAGACTGTGTGGGTATGACAAGGTGTTGTGTAGGCTGTGTGTGTGTGTGTGTGTGCGTGCGTGCGTGCGTGCGTGCGTGCGTGCGTGCTTGCGTGTGCATGCTGCCAGTTGGCCGTGTATTATATGTGTGTGTGGATACGTGTGTGTATCTGTGTGCTATTCAGTCAGTACTCTGCTGCTGATTCGGGAGTTCCAGAAGCTCCCGTTGGGTTGGAGGCACAGAGCCGGGCAGGAGGGAGCCACGGATGGGTAATGGCCCGCCTTTGTGTTACAAATCCCGGGGGAATCCGGCGCCCATTGTGGTTCCCCGCTCATGTGCCAAGCAGAGAGCTGAGAGGGGATTTGTAATAGAAGCTCTGCACAGTAGACGAGATGACTCGCATGTTTAAAAAGAACTCTGTTTCTGTTATTGTTTCCCTAGTTCAGCATTTCCCGAACTCGGACCTTGCCCCGGTCATCTAAATTGTTAAAAGGTTTTAAAAACAATTCTAGTAAATGCAACAGTTGGCCAATGGATGAAGCTACTCCAAGCTTATTACATGTTTTATAATCCATCAGATATGGACTAAATTATAGAACAGAAAACATTTTAATGGCAAGGACAAACAATGAAAGGAGTTCAGTGATTTAGGTGGGAATTCAGGTATTAAATGAATTGTAAAATGTCCCTTTTTTCATAGAATCTTATTGTATCAGGTTATTATTGATTTATTTTTTATTAAAGAAAATCATACATTCCTCTTTGCATAAATACACCGGTTGTATTTGCATATATGACTAACTTAACATAAAGGGGTGGAACAAGGCTGGAACCCCCAAACACCTGTTCTGTTTACCCTACCTGTACTCACCTGCTCTGTCTACCCTACCTGTACTCACCTGCCCTGTCTACCCTACCTGTACTCACCTGCCCTGTCTACCCTACCTGTACTCACCTGCCCTGTCTACCCTACCTGTACTCACCTGCCCTGTCTACCCTACCTGTACTCACCTGCCCTGTCTACCCTACCTGTACTCACCTGCCCTGTCTACCCTACCTGTACTCACCTGCCCTGTCTACCCTACCTGTACTCACCTGCCCTGTCTACCCTACCTGTACTCACCTGCCCTGTCTACCCTACCTGTACTCACCTGCCCTGTCTACCCTACCTGTACACACCTGCCCTGTCTACCCTACCTGTACTCACCTGCCCTGTCTACCCTACCTGTACACACCTGCCCTGTCTACCCTACCTGTACACACCTGCCCTGTCTACCCTACCTGTACTCACCTGCCCTGTCTACCCTACCTGTCTACCCTAACTGTACTCACCTTCTCTGTCTACCCTACCTGTACTCATCTGCTCCGTCTACCCTACCTGAACTCATCTGCTCCGTCTACCCTACCTGAACTCACCTGCTCTGTCTACCCTACCTGTCTACCCTACCTGCACTCATCTGCTCGGTCTACCCTACCTGCACTCATCTGCTCCGTCTACCCTACCTGTACTCATCTGCTCCGTCTACCCTACCTGCACTCATCTGCTCCGTCTACCCTACCTGTCTACCCTACCTGCACTCATCTGCTCCGTCTACCCTACCTGTCTACCCTACCTGTACTCATCTGCTCCGTCTACCCTACCTGCACTCATCTGCTCCGTCTACCCTACCTGCACTCATCTGCTCCGTCTACCCTACCTGTCTACCCTACCTGTACTCATCTGCTCCATCTACCCTACCTGCACTCATCTGCTCCGTCTACCCTACCTGCAACAATGGCAGACATGGAAGGAAGTGTACGCTATTGAAATTCCACTTCTCCCACGCGAAGCTGAACATGTCCAAAGAATGAATATCCTGACGATAATGAAATTAGATACCTGCCCAAGCTCTTTGTAACATTTAGAGAGCCTTCAGACAGTATTCATAACCCTTGACTTATTCCACATTTTGTTGTATTGCAGCCTGAATTCAACATAGATGAAATATACTGTATGCTTTGTCTCACCCATCTACACACAACACCCCATAATGACAAAGTGAAGACATGTTTCTAGACATGTTTGCAAATTTCTTGAAAATGAAATACAGAAATATCTCATTTACATAAGTATTCACACCCCTGAGTCACTGCTTTGGAGAAGCAGCCTTGGCAGAGAGTACAGCTGTGAGTCTTTCTGGGTAAATCTCTAAGAGCTTTCCACACCTGGATTGTGCAACATTTGCCCATTATTCTTTTACAAAATTTTTCAAGCTCTGTCATATTGGTTGTTGATCATTGCCAGACAACCATTTTCAGGTCTTTCCAAAGATGTTCAAGTAAATGTAGGTCAAAACTGTAACTAGGCCACTCAGGAACATTCACTGTCTTCTTGGTAAGCAACTCCAGTGTAGATTTGGGCCTTGTGTTACAGGTTATTTTCCTATGGAATTCATCTCCCAGTTTCTGGTGGAAAGCAAACTGAACCAGGTTTGTCACTAGGGTTTTGCCTGTGGCTCCATTCCGTTTCTTTTTTTATCCTGAATATATCCTCAGTCCTTAACGATTACAAGCATACCCATAACATGATGCAACCACCACTATGCTATCTTCTGTTGAATCTGACAATTAATCTTAATTAATCTTAATGGTTGTACAGTCGTCTCAAATAAAACTGTGAAGGACCTCGGCGTTACTCTGGACCCTGATCTCTCTTTTGAAGAACATATCAAGACCATTTCGAGGACAGCTTTTTTCCATCTACGTAACATTGCAAAAATCAGAAACTTTCTGTCCAAAAATGATGCAGAAAAATTAATCCATGCTTTTGTCACTTCTAGGTTAGACTACTGCAATGCTTTACTTTCCGGCTACCCGGATAATGCACTAAATAAACTTCAGTTAGTGCTAAATACGGCTGTTAGAATCCTGACTAGAACCAAAGAATTTGATCATATTACTCCAGTGCTAGCCTCTCTACACTGGCTTCCTGTCAACGCAAGGACTGATTTCAAGGTTTTACTGCTAACCTACAAAGCATTACATGGGCTTGCTCCTACCTATCTCTCTGATTTGGTCCTGCCGTACATACCTACACGTACGCTACGGTCACAAGACGCAAGCCTCCTAATTGTCCCTAGAATTTCTAAGCAAACAGCTGGAGGCAGGGCTTTCTCCTATAGAGCTCCATTTTTATGGAACGGTCTGCCTACCCATGTCAGAGACGCAAACTCGGTCTCAACCTTTAAGTCTTTACTGAAGACTCATCTCTTCAGTGGGTCATATGATTGAGTGTAGTCTGGCCCAGGAGTGGGAAGGTGAACGGAAAGGCTCTGGAGCAACGAACCGCCCTTGCTGTCTCTGCCTGGCCGGTTCCCCTCTTTCCACTGGGATTCTCTGCCTCTAACCCTATTACAGGGGCTGAGTCACTGGCTTACTGGGGTTCTCTCATGCCGTCCCTGGAAGGGGTGCATCACCTGAGTGGGTTGATTCACCGTTGTGGTCATCCTGTCTGGGTTGGCGCCCTCTAGTGGTGTGGGGGCTGTGCTTTGGCAAAGTGGGTGGGGTTATATCCTTCCTGTTTGGCCCTGTCCGGGGGGTGTCCTCGGATGGGGCCACAGTGTCTCCTGGCCCCTCCTGTCTCAGCCTCCAGTATTTATGCTGCAGTAGTTTGTGTCGGGGGGCTAGGGTCAGTTTGTTATATCTGGAGTACTTCTCCTGTCCTATTCGGTGTCCTGTGTGAATCCAAGTGTGCGTTCTCTAATTCTCTCCTTCTCTCTTTCTTTCTCTCTCTCGGAGGACCTGACCCCTAGGACCATGCCCCAGGACTACCTGACATGATGACTCCTTGCTGTCCCCAGTCCACCTGGCCATGCTGCTGCTCCAGTTTCAACTGTTCTGCCTTACTATTATTCGACCATGCTGGTCATTTATGAACATTTGAACATCTTGGCCATGTTCTGTTATAATCTCCACCCGGCACAGCCAGAAGAGGACTGGCCACCCCACATAGCCTGGTTCCTCTCTAGGTTACTTCCTAGGTTTTGGCCTTTCTAGGGAGTTTTTCCTAGCCACCGTGCTTCTACACCTGCATTGCTTGCTGTTTGGGGTTTTAGGCTGGGTTTCTGTACAGCACTTTGAGATATCAGCTGATGTACGAAGGGCTGTATAGATAAATTTGATTTGATTTGATATGCTTGAAAATATGGAGAGTGGTACTCAGTGATGTGTTGTATTGTATTTGCACCAAACATAACATACCATAACACTTTTGTATTCAGGACAAAAACAGTGAATTGCTTTGCCACATTTTTTGCAATATTACTTCATAATTTTTTTTAAATCGAATAAAAATTCTTCCACTTTGACATTACAGGGTAGTGTGTGTGGATCATTGACAAAGAAGGACAATTAAATCAATTTTAATCGCACAGCAAAAAGTCAAGGGGTGTGAATACCTTCTGAAGGCACTGTGATTGTATGTCTGTGGTTCCAAGATTCAAAAATCTGGTTAAACACTATTATTGCACACAGAGTGAATCCATGCAACTTATCATGTGACTTGTTTAGCACATTTTTACTCCTGAACTCATTTAGGCCATAACGAAGGGTCAAATACTTATTGACTCAAGACATATCAGCTTTTTATTTTTTTATTAATTAATTTAAAAAATGTAAAAACACAATTCCACTTTGACATTATGGAATATTGTGTGTAGGCCAGTGACAAACACATCTAAATTGTATCCATTATAAATTCAGGCTGTAACTTACAAAAAGGTGGAAAAAGTCAAGGGGTGTGAACACTTTCTGAAAGCTCTGTACACAACTTGTTTTTAAAAAAAATTTCTTGATGGTTTTCTCAAAATATAACCAGGTAGTGAGTGCATAGGCTACTGGAATGAGAACATATAGGTGTTTTTGTAGCATATTGGATATGCTCTGTTGTTTGCCATTACTTCATGACCTTGTACCTTCCTCGTTATCATTTGTGATCGTGCAACATGGGATTGTAACAGATGCGATAAATGGAGTCCACAAAGATTATTACTGTACCGTCATTAATTGCATGTAAGTATCACTGCAGCCTGCATTGTATTTCTTTCCTTCTTTACCTTCATGTTGCTTTCGTCAGTAAACATGTAAAGAACAGAATTTGATTCAATCACATGAAGGACAAACACTAACTGTACAGAAAAGTATTGGACTATATATGTACAGTACCAGTCAAAAGTTTGGACACACCTACTCATTCAAGGATTTGTCCTTATTTGTACTATTTTCTACATTGTAGAATAATAGTGAAGATATCAAAACTATGAACTAACACATATGGAATCATGTGGTAACCAAAAAACTGTTAAACAAAACAAAATATATTCTATATTTTAGATTCGTCAAAGTAGCCACCCTTTGCCTTGATGACAGCTTTGCACACTTTTGGCAATCTCTCAACCACCTTCACCTGGAATGCTTTTCCAAAAGTCTTGAAGGAGTTCCCGCATATGCTGAGCACTTGTTGGCTGCTTTTCCTTCACTCTACTGTCCAACTCATCCCAAACCATCTCAATTGGCTTGAGGTCGGGTGATTGTGGATTCCAGGTCATCTGATGCAGCACTCCATCACTCTCCTTCTTGGTCAAATAGCCCTTACACAGCCTGGAGGTGGTTTTGGGTCATTGTCCTGTTGAAGTACAAATCATAGTCCCACAAAGCGCAAACCAGATGGGGTGGCGTATCGCTGCAGAATGCTGTGGTAGCCATGCTGGTTAAGTGTGCCTTGAAGCAAGAGTATGACAGAGTTGTCGCAGGAGTAAAATGAAAGCATCAATCCAGCGAGATTTAAGTGACGAGTGGATTTTGCAACCCTCAAACACAGGAAATATTTGGCTGAAAACGACAGATCCTCAGATGGGCAGGGCATGGCGTTGCTACGTAGAGAGCCAGGAGTTCAGGTGTGAGACTGGGGGAGCAGGTGGCAACTTCCTGTGCAGGATGAATTGGCTATTGCCCTCTTCAGGAAAGAACATCACATTCCTTCTCTCGCTGACTCAGGCAAGCAATTCTGCAAACTGCTATAGATGGGCACGCCACCAATGCTTTACAGAGCCTTTGATTGCCATGCCATGTCTATGAGGGCAGAATTATAATACAGCCTTTTGATGGAGACTGATCAGCTCCCATGAATAACAAGTACTGGCAGACTGTTTGGAATACCCACGTTGGTCTTGTTTTATCACAACCACTTCAGACAAAATGCTCGTGTCTCTTCCTAGAGTCATGTATCGATTTAGGAGTATCGATGTATTTTTTTTGTTACATTATCGCAGGATGTCTATACTGTCTCTCAGACCTCAACGTGTGCAGAGGCACGACACGAATCCTCGGCAGTAGGTGACATCATTTGACATTTGCCCAAAATGGCCACGGTGAGCCAATGCACGAAGAAGAAGCCCGTGGCTGCATGGCTGCTGTGTTTCGGGCTTGCTTCCTGAGAGTGTCCCCCCTTCCTCTGCCCTGCGTGATGTGGGCACAGATGAAGGAGCAGTGTTGCTCCGAGAAACAGGGGAGCAGGGAGACACACAGGAATGCAGCTCCAGTGGAGCCTCAAGGAGAGGAGGAGGAGGGGGCAATTAATTTTGGGCTTCTTTTTCCCCCACTTTCTCCTTCAGTCTCAGGCTACAGTTCTGTTGTTAAGACAACCAGAAGGAATGGCTGGCAACTGGTTGGTTTGTAACGCCTGTCTGTCCTCAAAAAGGGCTAGAGTAACAGGACACCGCCACACATTCAAACACACAAACAAACAGGGGTACATTACACACACACACACACACACACACACACACACACACACACACACACACACACACACACACACACACACACACACACACACACACACACACACACACACACACACACACACACACACACACACACACACACACACACACACACACACACCTCATCATGGACACGCCAGTGCTCTGCCGCCTCTGACATTCAAAAGCTAACTGTTTCTGTCAATCTCACTACTTTATCATACCTAGAATGAAAGTGCTTTTTGGGGTATTTGAATGAGTGAAAATAGCTATTCAGCTGCTATGACCCTTTATTAACACGCGTAGGGCTTCACAAAGCCTCTCGAATGGAGGCGGTCTTGTGCTCAGGTATGATGTCCCCTTTCATTCCCCCGTGCTCGCCACCCATTGGCTCCCCGGCGCTGGTGGGCTTTTGTTCTCCCCCTCCCAACTCTCCCTCTCTCTGTCTGAGCGAGTGAATGGAAATACGCACAGATGTGTGGCGCTGTTCAAACTTCGCCTGCGTCGTCGCGCAACTGCCCAGTTAGACTGTATGTGGTGTCCTCTAACTGGGACGGTGGTTGAAAGATGCGATAGCCTATCCACCTGCCGATGCAACTCTAGCCGGCGGTCTATTGCAGTGGTTCACCGGTGACCAGTCCAAGGGTAGTAGGCGTTCTCCAGGCGCAGACTGCGGCGGGGAAAGCAGCGGTTCTTTTCAGGATGGGGAACTCGGATCTCCAGCGTACTGGCATGGATGATGCAGCTCAGTGAGCCCACATTCCCTTCACTGCCGTATTTAATCTCAAATGCGGTCTAACAATTCCAGTGGCTGAAGGACTTTTTTTAGATGAAGGTTAGGGTATGAGGTCTGCCGTTTATCACTATATTTCACCTGTTTTCAACTGCTCGTCATGGCTATGGAAGTCTCTGCCGGTAGGCTATGACTAATTTGTTCAGTATTAATTTGATAATTATATTTAGCCTACCATTTAGGCATATTTACACACACGTTGAGTTATAAAAGCTGAACCGATGTGTGATTTTGCTGATCTTGAAAATAAATACATTTTGTCGTTTGTTTCGTAAATAATTCTGAGCGTGTTTATGGGATTCAATGACAATAATCGATATTTGTTTTATTTAAAGACAAATATAATTTATGATTCCACTTTGATTTCATAATCCACATAAGAGCCTAATTGTTAATCTGATTCATTGGTGAATGAATGCCATTGCATTTTCTCTTGAGAAAGTGAGCTGAGGGTAACGGGGACACAAGAGGCACTCACAGACAGCGAGTTTAAACATTTCACTTGCAAACGGCAAGACATCTCCGAGAACGCGACGACCGAGGACAGGACAACAGGTGCCTCTGCTCACCTCGGCGGACACAGAACTGGCATTACGCCGCGGGGTCACAGTGAAAGTAGACGCCGTTTCCTCTTAGATGCTGTTAAAATGGGAAGGGTTAGTCATGTTTGTGCTGTTGATGGAAATACTGAAAATGGTGGTAAAGGAAGTAGTGGGGGGAAACTCTGAGCCCGCTCTGATGTGGATCTTTCCACACCTGTACCCTTCCTTGCCCATAGGGGCAACGCTGCACCATACTTGCTATAGTAGTGTAGTTATGACACCACTCCAGTATGAGTGTGTACATAGTTCATGTAGCCTATGTTATGAGTATGGGTAGTTTATAGTCTGCTCGGAGTGCCTACTGCACTGTATGGCTTTTTATTCCTATCTGACTGCGTTGAGGGTTCATATAGGGATGGAAGCCATGCAGTGCGCTGGGCTCATATCACGCGGGACCACAGAAGAGGACCACGGAGACAAGCCTCCACTGTTCATCTCCCCGTGATCCGAGTGATCTGTCTCCTACTGCAGCGAGACTGTCTGGAGCTTGTGGCTCTCTTATCAGTTCACAGACAGCTCCCTGAAGTGTTATAATACATCGAGGCTCCAGCACCATCCAGATGTCTGTCCACAACAAGATACCTACTTACCTGTTACCTTTCCCCATGCCGCCAATGTTTCTATGCATGTTGATTTTGAAAGATCATTTGGGTTTGGACATGGTACAACCACAACAATTTGAGCCACTGATACTTTTTGTAAATAAATTCCATATTTTTTTAAAGACTAAAACATGTCATAGTGAGAGATAGAGAGAGAGGGTGAAATAAGGAGAGGGTGGTGCATATAGTAGTTTTATAGAACAAGTGTCAAGACTGATGACATTTTCCCCTTCATATGCACTCACACACACACACACACACACACACACACACACACACACACACACACACACACACACACACACACACACACACACACACACACACACACACACACACACACACACACACACACACACACACACACACATATATGCTGGGAGTCAACCAGTTTATCTGCCCTTTGGATTTTCCTGTTGCAGACCATAGAACAAAAAACCTTCCTGCCACATTGTACAATACTGCCACTCTGAGTAAAGCACAGTGCACTGCATTTTACCCTCAGTTTTTCTCATCAGCGTTCCTCAAATAACCACTACATATTACAATGGAGTGCACTAGGGGGCCAAATTCAGATTTAGGAAATGTACACCTTTCCTACGCATTTGAGGAAATATATACCTTTTCCACACACTCCTTTTACAATTCATGCCAGCGTAGCGGCAGCGTAGCCTAGTGGTTAGAGCGTTGGACTAGTAACCGGTTGCGAGTTCAAACCCCTGGGCTGACAAGGTACAAATCTGTCGTTCTGCCCCTGAACAGGCAGATAACCCACTGTTCCCAGGCCGTCATTGAAAATAAGAGTATGTTCTTAACTGACTTGCCTGGTTAAATAAAGGTTAAAAATAAATAAATAAATAAAAATTAAAAAATTCAATCTGAGTAAAAATGCCCTGTCTTAGGTCAGTTAGGATCAGCACTTTATTTTAAGAATGTGAAATGTCAGAATATTAGTAGAGAATTATTTATTT
Source organism: Oncorhynchus gorbuscha (assembly GCF_021184085.1). Lineage (NCBI taxonomy): Eukaryota > Metazoa > Chordata > Actinopteri > Salmoniformes > Salmonidae > Oncorhynchus > Oncorhynchus gorbuscha. The sequence continues at coordinate 68,330,807 of NC_060175.1, read as the reverse complement.
CAGCTTTTGTTTCTTTCATCACATTCCCAGTGAGTCAGAACTTTACATACACTCAATTAGTATTTGGTAGCATTGCCTTTAAATTGTTTAACTTTGGTCAAACGTTTCAGGTAGCCTTCCACAAGCTTCCCGCAATAAGTTGGGTGAATGTTGGCCCATTCCTCCTGAAAGAGCTGGTGTAACTGAGTCAGGTTTGTAGGGCTCCTTGCTCGCACACACCTTTTCAGTTCTGCCCACAAATTTTCTATGGGATTGAGGTCAGGGCTTTGTGATGGCCACTCCAATACCTTGACTTTGTTATCCTTAAGCCATTTTGCCACAACTTTGGAAGTATGCGTGGGTTCATTGTCCATTTGGAAGACCCATTTGCGACCAAGCTTTAACTTCCTGACTGATGTCTTGAGATGTTGCTTCAATATATCCACATAATTTTCCTGCCTCATGGTGCCATCTATTTTGTGAAGTGCACCAGTCCCTCTTGCAGCAAAGCAACCCCACACCATGAGGCTGCCACCCCTGTGCTTCACCGTTGGGATGGTGTTCTTCGGCTTGCAAGCTTCCCCCTTTTTGCCTCCAAACATAACAATGGCCATTATGGCCAAACAGTTCTATTTTTATTTCATCAGACCAGAGAACATTTCTCCAAAAATGATGATCTTTGTCTCCATGTGCCGTTGCAAACCGTAGTCTGGCTTTTTTTACGGCGGTTTTGGAGCAGTGGCTTCTTTCTTGCTGAGCGGCCTTTCTGGTTATGTCGATATAGAACTCGTTTTACTGTGGATATAGATACTTTTGTTCCTGTTTCCTCCAGCATCTTCACAATATCCTTTGCTGTTGTTCTGAGATTGATTTGCACTTTTCGCACCAACGTACGTTCATCTCTAGGAGACAGAATGCGTGTCCTTCCTGAGGGGTATGATGGCTTCGTGGTCCCATGGTGTTTATACTTGCGCACTATTGTTTGTACAGATGAACGTGGTACCTTCAGGCATTTGGAAATTGCTCCCAAGGATGAACCAGACTTGTGGAGGTCTACAATTTTTTTTCTGAGGTCTTGGCTGATATCTTTTGATTTTCCCATGATGTCAAGCAAAGAGGCACTGGTTTGAAGGTAGGCCTTGAAATACATCCACAGGTACACCGCCAATTGACCCAAATTATGTCAATTAGCCTATCAGAAGCTTCTAAAGCCATGACATTATTTTCTGGAATTTTCCAAGCTGTTTAAAGGCACAGTCAACTTAAGATATGTAAACTTCTAACCCTCTGGAAATATGATACAGTGAATTATGGGTGAAATAATCTGTCTGTAAACAATTGTTGGAAAAAGTAGATGTCCTAACCGAATTGCCAAAACTATAGTTTGTTAACAAGAAATGTGTGGAGTGGTTGAAAAACGAGTTTTAATGACTCCAACCTAAGTGTTTGTAAACTTCCGACTTCAACTGTTACACGATTTGCATGCGTGGCTCAGTTGCGTGCTCTAAATCAATGTAATCAAAGAGGAAGAGGCAAAGCGAGAATGATAACTGGGCCCAAAATCTGTGTTCTCCAGCACGTGGCGTTTTATAAATGTATTTTTTTACTCACCATGTGACTTTTTTTTCTCAATAATCATGTTTCCATCCACAGTTTTCATGAAAGTAAAGTCGTACCATATAAACAAAAATCACGACAGGAAGCTTCTGTACACCTTGATGCCAGGAACAAGTTAGTTTGGTGGGAACACCACTAGAGGGAAAATGGCATATTTTCTTTCGTAGATTTAAGGATATTTGCATGAATTGGATAGAAACCTAGCTAGTGTAGAGAATTTGGTCAACAAGAAACGCAATGGCTTGTTTGCCACTCGAGGCTATTTGTCGAATATAAGTTTTACAATGCTTAGGTTGTTAACTGATTATGAGTAGAACACGCGTCACATCTCGCCATCTTTGAGGTAAAAAAACACTTTTATATCGGAGAATGGTCCCATCTTATCTTGCCTCCTCCCAGCTGCCTTATTCGCATTGTTAAAGCGTCCACTTGGAAATATGGTCTATATAATGGACAATCTGTGATTTCAACCCCAGAAAACACACTCCCTGGGTGACCTACCAATTTGATCGGGGCCTTTTTGTTCAATTAGTTTTAATGTTCATTTATCTAAAGCCAACCCTTTAAATACGGTGTACCTTTCATTTGAGTTTGATCGGCGCAAGACTTGATCGTAGACTATGGAGAACACGTTCAGAATCTAGAAAGACAGCCATAAAAATACAGTATGCATATTTGTCTCTGTTTCAGTACCCATGTGTTACGGGGTAGATTTAAAAACACGGATTTTACACATTTATGTTAAGGGAATATTCTTGAATCCTTTTTCAAGGAAAAATTTGGCCTTTAAGCACAAACTAAAAAAAAGTGGTTAAATGATTCTGAAAGTTGACACGTCCAGTTCATCAATGGTAACATTGGAAGTAGTAGTGAAGCCTACAATACATATTTTGCGTTGAGCAGCAACTCACTGCCTTCCTGAAGACAAACAATGTATATGAAATGCTTCAGTCTGGTTTTAGACCCCATCATAACACTGAGACTGCACTTGTGAAGGTGGTAAATGACCTTTTAATGGCATCAGACCGAGGCTCTGCATCTGTCCTCGTGCTCCTAGACCTTAGTGCTGCTTTTGATACTATAGATCACCACATTCTTTTGGAGAGATTGGAAACCCAAATTGGTCTACAAGGACAAGTTCTGGCCTGGTTTAGATCTTATCTGTGAGAAAGATATCAGTTTGTCTCTGTGAATGGTTTGTCCTCAACTGTAAATTTCGGTGTTCCTCAAGGTTCCGATTTAGGACCACTATTGTTTTCACTATATATTTTACCTCTTGGGGATGTCATTCGAAAACATAATGTTAACTTTCACTGCTATGTAGATCACACAGCTGTACATTTCAATGAAACATGGTGAAGCCCCAAAATTGCCCTCGCTAGGAGCATGTGTTTCAGACATAAGGAAGTGGATGGCTGCAAACTTTCTACTTTTAAACTCGGACAAAACAGAGATGCTTGTTCTAGGTTCCAAGAAACAAAGAGATCTTCTGTTAAATCTGACAATTTATCTTAATGGTTGTACAGTCGTCTCAAATAAAACTGTGAAGGACCTCGGCGTTACTCTGGACCCTGATCTCTCTTTTGAAGAACATATCAAGACCATTTCAAGGACAGCTTTTTTCCATCTACGTAACATTGCAAAAATCAAAAACTTTCTGTCCAAAAATTATGCAGAAAGATTAATCCATGCTTTTGTCACTTCTAGGTTAGACTACTGCAATGCTCTACTTTCCGGCTATCTGGATAAAGCACTAAATAAACTTCAGTTAGTGCTAAATACGGCTGCTAGAATCCTGACTAGAACCAAAAACTGTGATCATATTACTCCAGTGCTAGCTTCCCTAAACTGGCTTTCTGTCAAGGCAAGGGCTGATTTCAAGGTTTTGCTGATAACCTACAAAGCATTACATGGGCTTGCTCCTACCTATCTCTCTGATTTGGTCCTGCCGTTCATACCTACACGTACACTACGGTCACAAGACGCAGGACTCCTAATTGTCGCTAGAATTTCTAAGCAAACATCTGGAGGCAGGGCTTTCTCCCATAGAGCTCCATTTTTATGGAATGGTCTGCCTACCCATGTCAGAGATGCAAACTCGGTCTCAACCTTTAAGTCTTTACTGAAGACTCATCTCTTCAGTGGGTCAAATGATTGAGTGTAGTCTGGCCCAGGAGTGGGAAGATGAACGGAAAGGCTCTGGAGCAACGAACCGCCCTTGCTGTCTCTGCCTGGCCGGTTCCCCTCTTTCCACTGGGATTCTCTGCATCTAACCCTATTACAGGGGCTGAGTCACTGACTTACTGGGGCTCTTTCATACCGTGACTGGGAGGGGTGCGTCACTTGAGTGGGTTGAGTCACTGATGTGATCTTCCTGTCTGGGTTGGCGCCCCCCTTTGGGTTGTGCCGTGGTGGAGATCTTTGTGGGCTATACTCGGCCTTGTCTCAGGATGGTAAGTTGGTGGTTGAAGATATCCCTCTAGTGGTGTGGGGGCTGTGCTTTGGCAAAGTGGGTGGGGTTATATTGTTCCTGTTTGGCCCTGTCCGGGGGGTGTCCTCGGATGGGGCCACAGTGTCTCCTGACCCCTCCTGTCTCAGCCTCCAGTATTTATGCTGCAGTAGTTTATGTGTCGGGGGGCTAGGGTCAGTTTGTTATATCTGGAGTACATCTCCTGTCCTATTCGGTGTCCTGTGTAAATTTAAGTGTGCTCTCTCAAATTCTCTCTTTCTCTCTTTCTTTCTCTCTCTCGGAGGACCTGAGCCCTAGGACCATGCCTCAGGGCTACCTGACATGATAATATATAATAATAATATATGCCATTTAGCAGACGCTTTTATCCAAAGCGACTTACAGTCATGTGTGCATACATTCTACGTATGGGTGGTCCCGGGGATCGAACCCACTACCCTGGCGTTACAAGCGCCATGCTCTACCAACTGAGCTACAGAAGGACGACTCCTTGCTGTCCCCAGTCCACCTGGCTGTGCTGCTGCTCCAGTTTCAACTGTTCTGCCATATTATTATTGGACCATGCTGGTCATTTATGAACATTTTAACATCTTGGCCATGTTCTGTTATAATCTCCACCCGGCACAGCCAGAAGAGGACTGGCCACCCCACATAGTCTGGTTCCTCTCTAGGTTTCTTCCTAGGTTTTGGCCTTTCTAGGGAGTTTTTCCTAGCCACCGTGCTTCTACACCTGCATTGCTTGCTGTTTGAGGTTTTAGGCTGGGTTTCTGTACAGCACTTTGAGATATCAGCTGATGTACGAAAGGGCTATATAAATAAATTTGATTTGATTTAATATGGAGAATAGTATTCAATAGTATGATATAATAAATATACCCTAATTGCCAGTTATCCAATTTGGCTTGCATCTCCAAATTCAATCCCTATAAGTTATAAGGCCATACAGGCACAGCATTTCATACTTCACTGTGGGAAAGAGCAGGCCTGTGCACAAACCTTTCAGAGGGCAGGTGCGCAAAATGATAAAAGGCTCCCGCTTTAATTTGTAAAATGTTCATAATTCATATCTTGAAGTTCACAACACTTTAGTCATTCAGCAGACACTCTTATCCAGAGCAACTTACAGTAGTGAGTGCATCCATTATAATACTGATTCCCCAGGTGAATTGAACCCACAACCCTGGCATTGCAAGCACCATGCTTGACCAATTGAGCTACACGGACCTTTTGTAACCATACCAAATGTAATATATACTAATTTGAGTGTCCTGGATTTACATTTACTATGTTACGTCTAGTCTATGAGACCTGGCTGCCACTTGGAACCTGCTCGACCTTATTCATGGTTTCCTCAGTTTAAAGGTGGTGGAAATATTAAGGAATTAGGGCAAGGTAAGAATATATTATATCTGTAGCCACAACTACATTTCTTTGATCACCATCCCAAACCTATACCTTGCTGGTGTGGCCGATGTGAAATGGCTAGCTAGTTAGCTGTGGTGCGCGCTAATAGTGTTTCAGTCAGTGACTTCACTCGCTCTGAGACCTCGAAGTAGGTTGCTCTGCAGCTTCTGTGTAACACTGCTGCGTGAGTGACTGTGGTTGATTTGTGCAGAGGGTTCAAGCTGAAGCTATACTGTTACATTGAACAAATTCTTATTTATAATGACGGCCTACCCTGGCCCAATTGTCGACGCTGGGCCAATTGTGCACCGCCCTATGGGACTCCCAATCACGGCCGGATGTGCTACAGCCTGAATTCGAACCAGGGGCTGTAGTGACTCCTCTTGCACTAAGCTGCAGTAAACTTTGACCGTTGCCCCACTCAGGAGCCCAAATTAAAGGTCAGAATAAGCAGAAAGGTGCATAAAAAAAGGAAAAAAGTTCCAGGGAATAAACCGCCTTACCCAGGACTGAATTTCCCCCTAAGTGAACGGGAAAATAATAGGTCTACCTACACACATCTGGAACTTTTGTAGCCTTCAGGCCATCACTGTTGCTCGCCAACGATTGGGGAGAATTGATGGTTGGGTACAGCGCGGAAGTGGATGCGGATGTGACGTTTTCGGACACCACTTCATAACAATCTATCACCACAGGATGCATTATGAAAGGCTCGGTAAAGTTGTGTTGAATAACCACGGTTTCTCCGCGAAATTACACAACACCACGTGTGCATGGTAAACTCAGTCATTCACGATTCTGTCTGCAACACTATTAAAACAAAAGTACACGATTACATTTGGAACGAAGCGACCATGGCCAAGCGTAAAGAGTCTGCAGACACAGCAGTGAAGACCGACACAAAGAAGCCGAAGAAGGTTGCAAAAGGCAAAGCTGGAGGACCAAGAGCCAAAAAAGGTAAATCTAGCCAACTAGTTACAACACTCAGCAATGAGCAAATACTTATAGGAAACGCCCGGTGAAGAAGTTCTACCTTGTCATTTAGCTCATTTAGGCTACATTGTGACAACATTTCATTATCAACGTTTATATACAGGATTTGTTTTTGTTGAAATTATTATTATTATTATTATTTTTAATTATTATAATATGTTTTGTATACGTTATATATAATAGGGGGTACAACAATACCGACTATACGAAGTTAAGACACACACGTCACTGTTTTAGAACGCTTTCTTATTCGAAGAATGTACTATAGAATGATCGTGTGAGGTCTGTTTACACATCTAAATAGCATGAGAGTCCCAGATGAATAGCGTGAGACTATGGCGAACTGTAGATGTAACGAGGGTTATGGTAAAGAGCGAACAATTATTCATAATTGAATAACAACCATTCTGCGTTACGATGTTGCATCTCATATCATAACTTCTGCTTCAACTTTATCACTGATGCGTTTCAATGGGCCAGCATCTGTCAGATTCATGTTTATTACAGATTGTGTGCAGGTGCATCGTCTTGCATGGTTACCATTGTGGATCAACTGTCTTGTCTGCATATAAAAACGTGTTTACAACTGATCTGAGTTGATTGTGTGTTTTGATTTTCTGCCGAATTAAACTCTGCATTGGTTATTTCTTTAATACTACATAATGTTTCATCTGTAGAAGCTACAAAGCATCTACAGATGTCATATGAAGATTTACAGCTTGCTCTGTAATACGACTATTATTTTTATATTAATTTTTTAAAATCTATATCAGCAAAAAGAAACGTCCCTTTTTCAGGACCCTGTCTTTCAAAGATAATTCGTAAAAATCCAAATAACTTCACAGATCATCATTGTAAAAGGGTTTAAACACTGTTTCCCATGCTTGTTCGATGAACCATAAACTATTAATGAACATGCACCTGTGAAACGGTCGTTAAAGTGTGCAGAAGAGCACGAGACAAAGGAAGGTGTAGCATTGGGGAAAGTAGTGTTAATTGTAGGGGTGCCCATTGGGCTGGGGATCAGAAATGTCCTGTGCGAGAGAGGCAGGTTGAGGTTTCCAGGGTTAGACTAGTGCAGAAGTTGTCATATGCTGATGCAGTGAAGAAAGTAGAGGAAGATGGGTCAAGGGGGAGGGATCCTGAGAGGAGTGTTGTGAGTATTCGATTTAAGACACTAACAGCTTACAGACGGTAGGCAATTAAGGTCACAGATATGAAAACTTAGGACACTAAAGAGGCCTTTCTACTGACTCTGGAAAAATACCAAAAGAAAGAGTCCCAGGGTCTCTGCTCATCTGTGTGAACATGCCTTAGGCATGCTGTGGCCAGGGCAATAAATTGCAATGTCCGTACTGTGAGATGCCTAAGACGGCGCTACAGGGAGACAGAACGGACAGCTAATCGTCCTCGCAGTGGCAGACCACGTGTAACAACACCTGCACAGAATCGGTACATCTGAACATCACACCTACGGGACAGGTACAGGATGGAAACAACAACTGCCCGAGTTACACCAGGAACGCACAATCCCTCCATCAGTGTTCAGACTGTCCGCAATAGGCTGAGAGGGGCTTGGCTGAGGGCTTGTAGGCCTGTTGTCAGGCAGGTCCTCACCAGACATCGCTGGCAACAACATCACCTATGGGCACAAACCCACCGTCGCTGGACCAGACAGGACTGGCAAAAAGTGCTCTCCACTGACTAGTCGCAGTTTTGTCTCACCTCGGGTGATGGTCGGATTCGCATTTATCATCGAAGGAATGAGCATTACACCGAGGCCTGTACTCTGGAGTGGGATCAATTTGGAGGTGGAGGGTCCGTCATGGTCTGGAGCGGTGTGTCACAGCATTATCGGACTGAGTTTGTTGTCATTGCAGGCAATCTCAACGCTGTGCATTACAGGGAAGACCTCCTCCTCCCTTATGTGGTACGCTTCCTGCAGGCTCATCCTGACATGACCCTCCAGCATGACAATGCCACCAGCCATACTGCTCGTTCTGTGTGTGATTTCTTACAAGACAGGAATGTCAGTGTTCTGCCATGGCCAGCGAAGAGCCAGGATCTCAATCCCATTGAGTACGTCTGGGACCTGTTGGATCAGAGGGTGAGGGCTAGGGCCATTCCCCCAGAAATGTCCAGGAACTTGCAAGTGCCTTGGTGGAAGAGTGGTGTAACATCTCACAGGAAGAACGGGCAAATCTGGTGCAGTCCATGAGGAGGAGATGCACTGCAGTACTTAATGCAGCTGGTGGCCACACCAGATACTGACTGTTAATTTTGATTTTGACCCCCCCCCACCCCTTTGTTCAGGGACACATTATTCCATTTCTGTTAGTCACATGTCTGTGGAACTTGTTCAGTTTGTATCAGTTGTTGAATCTTATGTTCATACAAATATTTACACATGTTCAGTTTGCTGAAAATAAATGCAATTGACAGTGAGAGGATATTTCTTTTTTTGCTGAGTTTATTTGTAAACATGAATATAAAAATAACTGATTTGGCAAATGTTTCTATATATTGTTGGACGTAATGTACTCTACGGGCATATCAAAGTTCTAGAGTGGGATCTCTGCTAGTTTTAAAGTCATGGCTGTTTTTATATGATTGGCATAGTGGGAAATGTAACCAATCACAGCCCTCCTTTTACTTGTATCATTGAACATCCTGCAAATCACCAGCAGAAAGGCAACCATTTTGAATCCATTTTCACGTTCAGTCTGGTAATGCTTACAAATTGGATCATAACTCTAAAAGTAGCAGAGCTCAAGTGGTGGAAAAAGTACACAAGTGTCATACTTGAGTGAAACTATAACTTTTTAATAGACAATGACTCAAGTAAAAGTGAAGTAACCCTTTCAAATACTACTTGAGTAAAAGTCTAAAGGTATTTGGGTTTTAAATATACTTAAGTATAACAAGTCCAAGTATAAATAATTTCAAATTCCTTATTAAGCAAACCCAAAGGTGCTATTTTTTTTTTTTTAAGACATAATTTACAAACTAAGCATTTGTGTTTAGTGAGTCTGCCAGGTCAGGGGCAGTAGGGATGACCAGGGTATGTTCTCTTGATAATTGAGTTAATTGGACCATTTTCCTGTCCTTCTAAGCATTTCAAAATGTAACAAGTACATTTGGGTGTCAGGAAAAATGTATGGAGTAAAAAGTACATCATTTTCTTTAGAAATTTAGTGGAGTAAAAGTTGTCAAATGTAAATAGTAAAGTACAGATACCAAGAAAAACACTTAAGTAGTACTTTAAAGTATTTTCACTTAAATCATTTACACCACTGCAGAGATCCCACCCAACTTTGATAGTGGATTATATAATGTTCAACAATATATAGACAAATTTGCCAAATTAGATTTAAAAAAATTCCAATATGCATGTTTATATTTGTTCTGTATTCATAAATGAATGAAAAATGTTGCGTTTTTTATAGAGCAAGCTGTAAAGCTTCATATGACACCAACGTTTGCTACGTAGCACCTAAAGATGAAACACTATGGAGTCTTAAATACAAAATATCATAAATATGCTCAATTATGCCTTTAGATACAAATGTCAAATATATGACAACAGTCCTTCCTCCAAAGCACTATTTTATGGATTACATTTTGTGAAAATCCCCCAAATCATGGTCTTTTTTTGTCTGGGTTTCGTGAGGAATCACTCATCAGTGGAATATCAGTGGAACAAACCAAAAAGACAGGCTTTTGAAAAATTAACTATTTTTCATAAAATTGTACAGTTATCTTAGCTAACTGAATTGCTAGCAGAATTGTTTACTTGTTGCTAAGCAGTTGCTAGGGACTCTCCTGGAAGAAGCTAGCTAGCTTACAAAGAATAACAACAAAAAATATCTAGTTAACAGAAGAAAGGAAGACAAAATAAGGACAAACACAGAAGAAAAAGGAAAAGAAAGAGGACAACATAGTGAAACAGTCAGCACTTCTATTGCAACTTGTATTTCGAGTCCTAACGTAGTCTACACTGCTATCTGCCCAGCAGCTAGCCAGCTAGCATAGTCCACCGTCTAAATAGCAGCACTGTAGAAACTATTACACTCAACTGAACGACTTGATTAGTGAGGAGTGTTAGCTAGCTACATAGTTGTCTTTGCTGTCTTTGTATCCAAGATAATTGTGTAGTTTATATCGTGTAGTCTTAAGTGATTATCTTAATTTACTGAGGTTAGCTAGCCAGCTATTTGTCGTCCTTAACGTAGGAGACACTGCTAGCTAGCCAACAGCTAGCCAACGTCTACTGAATAGAACTTCCGCACTCAACAACCCGGTCGCATTCCGCTTGAGCTCCACAGGTAGTATCACATTTTTCATTTCATTTCATTACAGCACAACGGTTTGATTTGTTTGATCGTAGCTAGCTACATGGCTAGCTACATAGCCGTCTGTGTATCAAAGATAATTGTTGTCGTTCTTTTAACGCAACGTAACGTAATCAACACTGCTAGCTAGCCAGCTAGCCCCGAATAGCAGCACTGTAGAAACTATTACACTCAACGGAACAACTTGATTAGTGTAGTGTCAACAACGCAGCCACTGCCAGCTAGCCTACAAAGTCAACAACGCAGCCACTGCCAGCTAGCCTACTTCAGCAGTACTGTATCATTTTAATCATTTTAGTCAATAAGATTCTTGCTACGTAAGCTTAACTTTCTGAACATTTGAGACGTGTAGTCCACTTGTCATTCAATCTCCTTGCATTAGCGTAGCCTCTTCTGAGCCTGTCAACTATGTGTCTGTCTATCCCTGTTCTCTCCTCTCTGCACAGACCATACAAACGCTCCACACCGCGTGGCCGCACCACCACAATCTGGTGATCCCAGCGCACACGACCCACGTGGAGTTCCAGGTCTCCGGTAGCCTCTGGAACTGCCGATCTGCAGCCAACAAGGCAGAGTTCATCTCAGCCTATGCCTCCCTCCAGTCCCTCGACTTCTTGGCACTGACAGAAACATGGATCACCACAGATAACACTGCTACTCCTACTGCTCTCTCTTCGTCCGCCCACGTGTTCTCGCACACCCCGAGAGCTTCTGGTCAGCGGGGTGGTGGCATCGGGATCCTTATCTCTCCCAAGTGGTCATTCTCTCTTTCTCCCCTTACCCATCTGTCTATCGCCTCCTTTGAATTTCATGCTGTCACAGTTACCAGCCCTTTCAAGCTTAACATCCTTATCATTTATCGCCCTCCAGGTCCCCTCGGAGAGTTCATCAATGAGCTTGATGCCTTGATAAGCTCCTTTCCTGAGGATGGCTCACCTCTCACAGTTCTGGGCGACTTTAACCTCCCCACGTCTACCTTTGACTCATTCCTCTCTGCCTCCTTCTTTCCACTCCTCTCCTCTTTTGACCTCACCCTCTCACCTTCCCCCCTACTCACAAGGCAGGCAATACGCTCGACCTCATCTTTACTAGATGCTGTTTTTCCACTAACCTCATTGCAACTCCTCCAAGTCTCCGACCACTACCTTGTATCCTTTTCCCTCTCGCTCTCATCCAACACTTCCCACACTGCCCCTACTCGGATGGTATCGCTTCCGTCCCAACCTTGTAGCGCTGAACTCTCCCCGCTACTCTCTCCTCTTCCATCCTATCATCTCTTCCCTCTGCTCAAACCTTCTCCAACCTATCTCCTGATTCTGCCTCCTCAACCCTCCTCTCCTCCCTTTCTGCATCCTTTGACTCTCTATGTCCCCTATCTTCCAGGCCGGCTCGGTCCTCCCCTCCCGCTCCGTGGCTTGACGACTCATTGCGAGCTCACAGAACAGGGCTCCGGGCAGCCGAGCGGAAATGGAGGAAAACTCGCCTCCCGGGGTGGTGGCATCCTTTCACTCCCTCCTCTCTACATTTTCCTCCTCTGTCTCTGCTGCTAAAGCCACTTTCTACCACTCTAAATTCCAAGCATCTGCCTCTAACCCTAGGAAGCTCTTTGCCACCTTCTCCTCCCTCCTGAATCCTCCTCCCCCTCCCCCCCCCCTCCCTCTCTGCAGATGACTAACCATTTTGAAAAGAAGGTCGACGACATCCGATCCTCGTTTGCTAAGTCAAACGACACCGCTGGTTCTGCTCACAGTGCCCTACCCTGTGCTCTGACCTCTTTCTCCCCTCTCTCCAGATGAAATCTCGCGTCTTGTGACGGCCGGCCGCCTTGACCTGCCCGCTTGACCCTATCCCCTCCTCTCTTCTCCAGACCATTTCCGGAGACCTTCTCCCTTACCTCACCTCGCTCATCAACTTATCCCTGACCGCTGGCTACGTCCCTTCCGTCTTCAAGAGAGCGAGAGTTGCACCCCTTCTGAAAAAACCTACACTCGATCCCTCCGATGTCAACAACTACAGACCAGTATCCCTTCTTTCTTTTCTCTCAAACTCTTGAACGTGCCGTCCTTGGTCAGCTCTCCCGCTATCTCTCTCAGAATGACCTTCTTGATCCAAATCAGTCAGGTTTCAAGACTAGTCATTCAACTGAGACTGCTCTTCTCTGTATCACGGAGGCGCTCCGCACCGCTAAAGCTAACTCTCTCTCCTCTGCTCTCATCCTTCTAGACCTATCGGCTGCCTTCGATACTGTGAACCATCAGATCCTCCTCTCCACCCTCTCCGAGTTGGGCATCTCCGCGTGGCCCACGCTTGGATTGCGTCCTACCTGACAGGTCGCTCCTACCAGGTGGCGTGGCGAGAATCTGTCTCCTCACCATGCGCTCTCACCACTGGTGTCCCCAGGGCTCTGTTCTAGGCCCTCTCCTATTCTCGCTATACACCAAGTCACTTGGCTCTGTCATAACCTCACATGGTCTCTCCTATCATTGCTATGCAGACGACACACAATTAATCTTCTCTTTCCCCCTTCTGATGACCAGGTGGCGAATCGCATCTCTGCATGTCTGGCAGACATATCAGTGTGGATGACGGATCACCACCTCAAGCTGAACTTCGGCAAGACGGAGCTGCTCTTCCTCCCGGGGAAGGACTGCCCGTTCCATGATCTCGCCATCACGGTTGACAACTCCATTGTGTCCTCCTCCCAGAGCGCTAAGAACCTTGGCGTGATCCTGGACAACACCCTGTCGTTCTCAACTAACATCAAGGCGGTGGCCCGTTCCTGTAGGTTCATGCTCTACAACATCCGCAGAGTACGACCTTGCCTCACACAGGAAGCGGCACAGGTCCTAATCCAGGCACTTGTCATCTCCCGTCTGGATTACTGCAACTCGCTGTTGGCTGGGCTCCCTGCCTGTGCCATTAAACCCCTACAACTCATCCAGAACGCCGCAGCCCGTCTGGTGTTCAACCTTCCCAAGTTCTCTCACGTCACCCCGCTCCTCCACTCTCTCCACTGGCTTCCAGTTGAAGCTCGCATCCGCTGGAAGACCATGGTGCTTGCCTACGGAGCTGTGTGGGGAACGGCACCTCAGTACCTCCAGGCTCTGATCAGGCCCTACACCCAAATAAGGGCACTGCGTTCATCCACCTCTGGCCTGCTCGCCTCCCTACCACTGAGGAAGTACAGTTCCCGCTCAGCCCAGTCAAAACTGTTCGCTGCTCTGGCTCCCCAATGGTGGAACAAACTCCCTCACGACGCCAGGACAGCGGAATCAATCACCACCTTCCGGAGACACCTGAAACCCCACCTCTTTAAGGAATACCTAGGATAGGATAAAGTAATCCTTCTCACCCCCCTTAAAATATGTAGATGCACTATTGTAAAGTGGCTGTTCCACTGGATGTCATAAGGTGAATGCACCAATTTGTAAGTCGCTCTGGATAAGAGCGTCTGCTAAATGACTTAAATGTAATGTAATGTAATGAATATTCAAAGTTTTTCTCTCACTTTCATCATCTTATCTTATCTTTCTTTCTACCCTATCAGAGAATGGAGAGGAAACGGAGAAGGTTCAGAGAAAAGCCAAGCACAAATCCCGTCTCTCTAAACCTAAAGTAGGGGACACAGCCGAAACAAACACCAGCAAATACTTCCAGAACGAGACTCCAGTGAAGGAGGAGCCTGCTGATATGAGTCCTGAGACTGATCTCATCCCTCCTTTTATCAGAGCCAGAAAAGACACTGTAAAGCCTGTGAAAGAAGAAGAAGAAGAGGACAGCGAGGAGGATGAAGACTGGGAGGAAGTGGAAGGTGATCAAGAAATGAACGCTAGTTTTGATTTGTACAATGTTTGTAGGCCATATCTCTGTAGATTAATGTTCTCTGTTTTGTAGACCTATAATGGCTCTGGTCCTTGCTCTGTGTGTGTGTCACTATGTGATATTGCTGTCTGTCCCCAGAGCTGTCTGAGCCCTTAGGTCCAGTAGAGCCAGCCCTGCCCTCACAGCCCGTGGAGATAGAGATTGAGACCCCAGACATCATCCACAAGAGGCAGAAAAGGTGAGAGATGGCGGCAAGATGGCATGTGGTCTGTGTCTTTGTGTGTGCTCCTTTGGAAAAGCAAGTGCTTTTGACCCAGTCAGACTGTAGGAGAATTAGCTCATTTTAGTCCAAGATGGAAATATGAACCATCCGTCAATTTACCGTGAAAACCTGGCTCCAGGGAGAAGAGGAAGGCGGAGTTTGAGACCTATTTGCGACGCATGATGAACCGCTTCAACAAAGATGTGGTGGAGGACACACACAAGGTGAGCACACACACACACACACACACACACACACACACACACACACACACACACACACACACACACACACACACACACACACACACACACACACACACACACACACACACACACACACACACACACACACACACACACGTGCTCCGTAAGGGCCTCCACATGGCTTAGCTGGCAGACTGTCATGATACTGCTGATGGGGGAATCACAGAATGGCTGTGGTCCATTTTCTTTCTCCCTAACGTGTTCCCTTCTCATTCGAACCCTTCTACCGATACCGATGTATTAACATCTCTCCCGTAGGTCCACCTCATGTGTCTTCTAGCCAATGGGATGTTCCGGAACCGGTTGTGTAGCACACCGGACCTGCTGGCCATCAGCCTGTCTCTGCTGCCCACCCACTTTACCATGGTGGCCAAGGAACGCATTGACAC